>NC_053022.1:71895460-72140785 GCF_003073215.2 Triticum urartu | reverse complement strand
ATAGTGGGTTCATTAACATCTAGAGTTTTTATCTCTTCAATCCCACTTTTATCAATTTTAGCATCAAGATCTAAAAACTCTGAATTTTTGGAACGCCTTCTAGGTAAAGGTGGATCATGTTCAGTCCCATTATTATCAAGATTCATATTGAAAAACAAAGATTTAATAGGGGACCCATCAATAACTTTTGTATCTTCATCTTTATTATCATGGAAACTAGAAGAACACGCTCTTATAAAGGAATCTTTCTTAGCATGCATCCTAGCGGTTCTTTCTTTGCACTCATCAATGGAAATTATTATGGCTTTGAGAGACTCATTGATATCATGCTTAGGAGGAATAGATCTAAGTTTCAAAGAATGAACATCAAGAGAAATTCTATCAACGTTCCTAGCCAACTCATCAATCTTAAGCAATTTCTCTTCTATCAAAGCATTAAAATTATTTTGTGATGTAATAAATACTTTAATATTGGATTGAAAATCAGAGGGCGTCTTATTTAAATTTCCATAAGAATTGTTGTAGAAATTACCATAATTATTAGAGGAATTGCTAGGATAAGGCCTAGGATTAAAGTTTCCTCTATATGCATTGTTACCAAAGTTGTTCCTACCAACAAAATTAGCATCCATAGATTCATTATTATTCTCAATCAAAGTAGACAAAGGCATATCATTTGGATCAGAAGAAACACTTTTATTAGCAAATAATTTCATAAGTTCATCCATCTTTCCACTCAAAACATTAATTTCTTCAATCGCATGCACTTTTTTATTAGTAGATCTTTCAGTGTGCCATTGAGAATAATTAACCATAATATTATCTAGGAGTTTAGTAGCTTCTCCTAAAGTGATTTCCATAAAAGTGCCTCCCGCGACCGAATCTAAAAGATTTCTAGTAGCGAAATTCAATCCGGCATAAAATTTTCATATAATCATCCACAAATTCAAACCATGTGTTGGGCAATTTCGTATCATTAATTTCATCCTCTCCCAAGCTTGTGCAACATGTTCATGATCAAGTTGCTTAAAATTCATAATATCGTTTCTAAGAGAGATAATCTTAGCGGGAGGAAAATACTTAGAGATAAAAGCATCTTTGCACTTATTCCAAGAATCAATACTATTTTTAGGCAAAGACGAAAACCAAGCTTTAGCATGATCTCTAAGAGAAAAAGGAAATAGTTTCAATTTAACAATATCATTATCAACATCTTTCTTCTTTTGCACATCACACAAATCAACGAAGCTATTTAGATAGGTAGCGGCATCTTCACTAGGAAGGCTGGAAAACGGATCTTTCATGACAAGATTCAGCATCGGTAAGAGGAGCAATCGGAGTGCTAATAAAATCATTGTTGTTGGAATTGGTAAAGTCACACAATTTAGTGTTATCTTGAGCCATCATGACAAGCAAGCAATCCAACACACAAGCAAACGGGGAACGGGAAAAAAGAGGCAAATAGAGAAAGAGAGGAGGATAGAGAGAGAGGGCGAATAAAATGGCAGGGGTGAAGTGGGGGAGAGGAAAACGAGAGGCAAATGGCAAATAATGTAATGCGGGAGATAAGGGTTTGTGATGGGTAATTGGTATGTTGACTTTTGCGTAGACCTCCCCGGCAACGGCGCCAGAAATCCTTCTTGCTACCTCTTGAGCACTTGCGTTGGTTTTCCCTAGAAGAGGAAAGGGTGGTGCAGCAAAGTAGCGTAAGTATTTCCCTCAATTTTTGAGAACCAAGGTATCAATCCAGTAGGAGGCTACGCGCCAGCCCTCGCACCTACACAAAACAAATAAATCCTCGCAACCAACGCGATAAGGGGTTGTCAATCCCTACATGGTCACTTACGAGACTGAGATCTGATAGATATGATAAGATAATATTTTTCGTATTTTTATGATAAAGATGCAAAGTAAAAAAGCAAAGTAAAAGGCAAAGGAAATAACTAACTATTGGAAGATTAATATGATGAAGATAGACCCGGGGGCCATAGGTTTCACTAGTGGCTTCTCTCAAGAGCATAAGTATTTTACGATGGGTGAACAAATTACTGTTGAGCAATTGACAGAATTGAGCATAGTTATGAGAATATCTAGGTATGATCATGTATATAGGCATAACGTCCGAGACAAGTAGACCGACTCCTGCCCGCATCTACTACTATTACTCCACACATCGACCGCTATCCAGCATGCATCTAGAGTATTAAGTTCCAGAGAACAAAGTAACGCTTTAAGCAAGATGACATGATGTAGAGGGATAAACTCATGAAATATGATGAAAACCCCATCTTCTTATCCTCGAGGGCAACAATACAATACGTGCCTTGCTGCCCCTACTATCACTTGGAAAGGACACCACAAGATTGAACCCAAAGCTAAGCACTTCTCCCATTACAAGAAAGATCAATCTAGTAGGCCAAACCAAACTGATAATTCGAAGAGACTTGCAAAGATAACCAATCATACATAAAAGAATTCAGAGAAGATTCAAATATTGTTCATAGATAAACTTGATCATAAACCCACAATTCATCGGTCTCGACAAACACACTGCAAAAGAAGATTACATCGAATAGATCTCCACAAGAGAGGGGGAGAACTTTGTATTGAGATCCAAAAAGAGAGAAGAAGCCATCTAGCTAATAACTATGGACCCGAAGGTCTGAGGTAAACTACTCACACTTCATCGAAGAGGCTATGGTGTTGATGTAGAAGCCCTCCGTGATCGATGCCCCCTTCCGGCGGAGCTCCGGAACAGGCCCCAAGATGGGATCTCGTGGATACAAAAAGTTACGGTGGTGGAATTAGGGTTTTGGCTCCGTATCTGATCGTTTGTGGGTACGTAGGTATATATAGGAGGAAGAAGTACGTCGGTGGAGCAACAGGGGGCCCATGAGGGTGGAGGGCGCGCCTGGGGGGGGAGATAGGCGCCCCCTACCTCATGGCCTCCCTGTTGGTTGCTTGATGTAGGGTCCAAGTCTCCTAGATCTTGTTCGTTCCAAAAATCACGTTCCCGAAGGTTTCATTTCGTTTGGACTCCGTTTGATATTCCTTTTCTTCGAAACCCTAAAATAGGCAAAAAAACAACAATTTTGGGCTGGGCCTCCGGTTAATAGGTTAGTCCCAAAAATAATATAAAAGTGGATAATAAAGCCTAATAATGTCCAAAATAGAAGATAATATAGCATGGAGCAATAAAAAATTATAGATACGTTGGAGATGTATCATCAGCCAAAGCCTGGGACTTGATCGTGGTGCGGGGATCATAGAAGATGGTGTGGTCGGCTAGCTCGAGCGCCCACTTTGCGACCCGGCCAGAGGCATCCCGGCACCCGATGATCTCGCCAAGAGGGACCGTGCTGACCATGGTGACGACATGCTCTTGGAAGTATTGCTTCAACTTCTTGGCGGTGAAGTACACGCCGTAACACATCTTCTGGTAGTGCGGGTAGTTCTGCTTCAAGGTTGACAGCACCTCGCTTAGGTAGTAGAGGGACACTAGACGGCTTGAACCTTGTCCTTCTCTGGTCGTTCGACCACCATCACCGTGATGACCGACCACGAGGTCGCGGCGACATAGAGCAACAACATCTCCTTCTCGGCCGGGGCGGCCAGGACAGGTGCAGTGGAGAGCATGCGTTTGAGATCCCGGAAAGCTTCGTCCGCCTAGTCGTTCCACTCGAACGGCGTTGTCTTCTTCATCAGGTGATACAGGGGCAAGGCCCTCTCGCCCAGCCGGCTGAGAAACTGGCTGACCGAGGCCAAGCAGCCGGTGAACTTCTGGACATCGCGCAGCCGAGTCAACTTGCGCATGCGCTCGATGGCCTTGGTATTCTCCGGGTTCGCCTCAATGCCGCGCTCCGAGATGAGGAAGCCGAGTTGCTTTCCGGCCGGGACACCGAAAACGCATTTTCCGGGTTGAGCTTGACCTTGTATTTGCGCTGGTTGGCGAAGGTTTCCTTCAAATCGTCGAGGAGCGTGAGGTGCTGCTTGGTCTTCACCACGATGTCATCCACGTAGACGTGGATGTTGCGGCCGAGTTGCGGCAGCAAGCATTTCTGCATGCAGCGCTAGAAGGTGGCGCCAGTGTTCTTCAAGCCGAACGACATGGTGATGTAGCAATACACCTCGAAAGGCATGATGAAGGACCTCTTCAGGGCGTCGGCTGGGTCCATCTTGATCTGATGATAGCTGGAGTAAGCATCCAGGAAGGACAGGAGCTCACACCCGGTGGTGGAGTCGATGACTTGGTCAATCCGCGGGAGGGCGAACGGGTCTTTGGGGCAGGCCTTTTTCAGGCTGGTGTAATCGATACACATGCGCCAGGTCTTGTTCTTCTTTAGGACAAGGACTGGGTTGGCCAGCCACTCAGGGTGAAATACTTCCATGATGAAGCCGGCTGCTAAGAGCTTGGCGACCTCTTCACCGATGGTCCTTCTCTTCTCCTCGGAAAAGTGTCGCAGGGGTTGACGGACAGGCTTGGTGTCCTTGCGGACGTGGATTTTGTGCTCGGCGTACTACCTCGGGATACCCGGCATGTCCTTGGGGTCCATGCAAAAATATCCCGATTCTCACGGAGGAAGTCGACGAACTCGCCTTCCTATTTGCTGTCGAGGCGGGTGCCCACGACAACGTACTTGCTGCAGCTAGGAGGGCTTGAACGCGGCCTCATCAGCCGGCTCCTCGGTCGGGATCTGGGTGGTCGATGCCTCCTGGGCCAGGGCGACAATCCGGTCAAGTTGGCGCCACTCCTCGGCTACGACCAGCAACTAGGCTAGCTTGGCGTCATCTTGGGCGCAGTCCAGGGACTTGCGGTAGTCGCCGGTGATGGTGATGAGGCCCTTTGGACACGACAGCTCTATCTTTAGGTAGGCGTAGTGGGAGACCGGCATGAACTTGGCGAGCGCGGGCCTACCCAGCAGCGCGTGGTGTGCGCTGGACAGGTCCACCACCTCGAACTAGATCAGCTCGCGTCAGAAGTGGTTGCTGTCGCCGAACAGGACGTCGATCCAGATCCGGCCGATCGGGGAGCAGGAGAGGCCGGGAATGATGTTGTGGAAGATCGTCCGGATCGGTTCCAGGTCCTTGGCCTCGAGGCCGAGCTTGGTCATGGTGTCGCGGTATAGAATGTTGATGCTGCTACCACCGTCGACGAGAACCCGGGAGAACTTGCACGTGCGTCGGGGCACAACGATGGTGGGGTCGAGCATGAGAGTGTACCCACCCGGGTTCGGCATGACGGCCGGGTGGTCTTCCCGGGTCCAGGTGACTGGGCGCTCCGACCAATGCATGTACTATGTCTTGGCTGGGACGACGGTGCTCACCTCCTGCCGAAGGAGGCGCTCCCTATGCTTGTCATCACCGAGGCTGGTGAAGACAACGTAGGTCGCATTCTGGGCCGGGTAGGGGCCGTCGCGCATCGCGCCAGCGGCCGAAGGCGGTGGCGGAGGCGGCTGCCCTGCTCCCAGAGCCGGGCCGGAGGCGGCGGGATGTCGCCCCTGGCGATTCGCTTGGTAATGGCACACTGTTGAAGCGTGTGCGTAGACGGTCTCACGCCGCTGTGGTGCTTGCAGGGAGCGTCGAGCATCTCCTCGAAACTCATGGTGGGCTTCCATGCCATATTGCCGGTGTTCGGGCATTTGGCGGCCGGGTCGGCCGCGGGCGCCTGCTCGGCGGCCGCGACGAGTCGGTTGTCATAGCGCTAAGCCGGTTGATCGGCTTTGCGCTTGTTGTTCTGCTGGTTGTGCTGCTGCCGGCTTCCCTCGCCGGACGACTTCAGAGGCGGCACCGACTTTGCCTTGCCAGCTTCGTCTAGTGCCACCTAGATCTTCATGGTGGAGTCGGTGTTGGCGTACTTGTCTGCCGTTACCATGAGCGCAGCCATAGTGGCCGGCTCGGAGAGCAAGAGATTGTGTTTGAGGAGGGTGCCGTCTCGGCACCCGTTGACAAAGTACTGGATGGCTTGAACTTTGTGGATGCCCTCGCAGCTGTTCCGGAGCTTGGTCCAGCATGCGAGGTACTCGCGACCAGTTTCCGTCAGCCCCTGCACGCACATGGCGAGCTGACTGGGGCGGCCGGGTCACTTGTAGGTGCTGGTGAAGTTGCGCACGAAAGCCTGCTCGTAGTCGACCCATGTGTTGATGTTGTCGGCCGGTAGACTGTTCAGCCAGGTGCGTGCTGACCCCTGGAGCATGAGAGGCGCGTAGCGCACGGCGAGGCGGTGGTTGCCGCCGGTGATGCCGATGGCGGTGGTGTAGTCGGTGAGCCAGTCCTCCGGCTGCACAGTGCCATTGTACTTGGAGGTGTCACGGGGGAGCGTGAACCCTTTGGTGTAGGGCTCGCCCCGGATGCGTGGCCCGAAGAACGCCGGTCCGACGGGGCCGGTCTCCTCCAGCTTCTGGGAGAGGGAGAGTCAGTCGAGGCGGTGACGAGCGTCGGTGTTGTCGGTGTCACGTGGGCCCAGCCGGTCGGTGACCGTGCCGCGGGGTGGGGGGGGGGGGCGGGTTGCCTATAGCCGGACGTCGGCCGGGTTGGAGCAGGAGATCGAGGCGGCGCCGGGCCTCAGAGGCTGGCTCGTCCTCCAAGCTGCTAGCGGCCGTCAGGGCGGGTTGAACCGGGTCCGGTGCGGCTGGAGTGCGCCTCGCCGGGAGGCGAAGACGTCGTGTGCTGGAAATCGCCGGGTCCAGCGACATGAGCGGAGCTGGATCCGGCCGGCTTGGCGAGTTGGTTGAGGCGGTCATTCTACGTGTTAGCCGCAGCGAGGAGGTCGTTCACCCTTTTGAGGCGATCCTGCAGCTCTACGCCTGCGAGCTGATCCATGCCGGCCGCAGCCGCCTGGGCGGCGCGCATATTCTTCACCGGAGTCTTGTAGACGGGGGGAGGGCGCCGAAAGCGTGCCCGATCGCACCACCCGGGGCTCGCACGTCGGCGACCCGACTTGGCTCGAGGGCAGCAGGCATGAAGCCATAGGCGGTGTTGCGCTCTAGCTGGGTGGAGTCGAGGCGACGCTGCATGGCGGCAAGCGGCTCGGTGAGGTCCAGCAGGCGCTGGCGATCATCGTTAGGCGAGTCCGGACCTCGACGATGTTGGAGGCGTCGATGTCGGTGCCGATGGGAACGCGGAGGCTCTTTATTGTGGGGCGCAGCGGGTTGGGCGAGCCGGCCCTATCCGCCGCGACCTTAGCTTCGGCAGCCTTCCTTGCCACGCTCGACGATGAGAAGGCGTCGATGTCGGTGACGAAAACCTCCACGCAGAGGTCCATCGCGCCGGTGGGAGCGCCGTCGTTGATGGAGAGCAGGGAGTCGGAAAAGCTAAGTACCTCGTGGGGGTACTCGTCGTCCGTAGGCGCATCGGAGATGTGCAACGTGGCGAAGGAGGCGTTAAGCGTGTCGATGACGTCGTCCGCTAGCATGACGGGCTCGTCGGAGTCGAAGAACATCCCCGTCTGAAGCATGCTCCCGGCCAGGACCTCGAGCTTCCCCACGGTGGGCGCCAACTGTCGTGGTGGGCGCACGGAAGATGCCAAGGGATGGCTAAAGATAGGAGGAGGCTTGAGGCCACTGGTGGGCTCTAGAGGCGAGGTGGGCATGAGCGAGCGCGGGAGGCAAGACATACCCAGGTTCGGGGCTCTCTAGAGAGATAACACCCCTAGTCCTGTCGAGTGTGGTTTATATGTAACAGTACAGAGTTGCTCCTAGAGCTTTAAGGAGGAAGAAGGAGGTCCGGCCAAGGCTTAGGTTGCTCCCTCTCCTCGGGTGTCGCTTCCTAGGTGTGTGTGATCGACTATGTGATTGAAGTGGGTGCTGCCCGTATACATGGGGGCTCCTGGGGGGGTTTTATAGGTCAACCCCCAGGGGTACAAGGGTAACATTACAAGTCCGTAGGGCCGGGTTGTTAGTGTTCGGGAACCCGATGCTGGGACCCGCCAGGTACCAGGGCTCGCCGGGCGCGGGCCCCACACGCCTAGGGGGCACTGTGCCGTCTTGTCGATCGTCAGGGTGTGGCCGGGTTGAGTCGGCTACAGTGGCACTCCGTCAGGTCACCGCTTGTTGGCGTCATTGGTCATCCTGGGGCACTGTTGCCACGCCAGACCTAGTCAGCGGGTAGGCGTAGGCCACTGTAGCCACGCCGGCCCTAGTCAGCGGGTAGGTGGAGGGCACTGTTGCCTTGTCCGGCTGACCAAAGGCATGGGCGGGGTACTGTGGCTTTGATCATTAGCTGGCGGACACTCGTCCCATCGTACGGCTGGGATGGGACAACCGCTGACCCTCGGCCGGGTTTGGAGAACACGCCAAGGGCGGGGCTGGCTTCCTGGAGAAGGCTTGAGCTTGGTTGTTGGGGCCGAGTTGAGAAGTCTGGCCGAGTCGGCCTGCTAGGCCGGGTCGAGCGACCTGGCCGAGTCAAGCAACTCGGCCAAGGTCGGGCTGGGTTGAGGGGCGATGCAGGCCCCATTGTTTCCGAAAGGGATCCGGGTTCCGTTGCCTACCTGGGGTTCATCCCCCCAACAGTTCCTCCAGTATTCGGGAGTTGCATAATCTCATAGTCATAGGAACATGTATATGTCATGAAGAAAGCAATAGCAATAAACTAAATGATCATAGTGCTAAGCTAACGGATGGGTCTAGTCCATCACATCATTCTCTAATGATGTGATCGCGTTCATCAAATGACAACACATGTCTATGGCTAGGAAACTTAACCATGTTTGATTAACGAGCTAGTCAAGTAGAGGCATACTAGGGACACTCTGTTTGTCTATGTATTCACACATGTACTAAGTTTCCGGTTAATACAATTCTAGCATGAATAGTAAACATTTATCATGATATAAGGAAATAAAGAATAACTTTATTAGTGCCTCTACGGCATATTTCCTTCAATTGGGCCAATAAAGAGCACAATTATGATTTCAAACATCCGGTGAGAAGAGACTATTTGACAATAGCTCAGTTGATGAGTTGAGAACCCAGGCCTATGAAAATGCCAAACTTTTTAAAGAAAAAGTTAAAAGATGGCATGACAAAAGGATACAAAAATGTGAGTTTAATGTAGGTGATTATGTATTGTTATAAAACTCTCGTTTAAGATTTTTTGGAGGAAAACTCCTCTCTAAATAGGAAGGTCCTTACGTTATCGAGGAGGTCTATCGTTCCGGTGCCATAAAAATCAACAACTTCGAAGGCACAAATCCGAGGGTGATGAACGGTCAAAGAATCAAACATTATAACTCAGGTAATCCTATAAATGTTGAAACTAATGTTATTGAAACTGTAACCCTGGAAGAGTATATAAGGGACACCTTCCAGAACGTTTCAGCCTCCGAAAAGGAATATGTATGTGGTACGATATGTAAACCGACTCCAAAACTGTTCTAATAGGAATTTTTCTCCATTTTGGAATATTTAAGAAAATAGGAAAATAAGAAGCAGTCAAGAAAGGACACGAGGTGTCCACGAGGGTGGAGGGCGCGCCCTACCCCCTGGGTGTGCCCCATGCCTCGTGGGCACCTCGTGTACCAAACTCCGTTTTCTTGCACGATACTTCTTTTGGTCGGTAAAAATTCATTATATAATCTCCCGAAGGTTTTGACCACCGTACCACACAAATATCCTCTGTTTTTGTTTTGAGTTGTTTCTGCTACAGATTTAGATCGAGATGTCTTCTCAAGAGTCAGTTGGGGAGAGCCGGATGTCCCATCCGACACCGGGACCAGGAGCAAACAGTGATGCTGACCACTTTGGGCCATCAACGGAGGAAGAGATGGAGGCCGGCTTGAAAAGGATAGATGCCTTGGAAGAGAATCAAGAAGTTACTTCTCGTTTCTGAGCTGGATTCATGATGGGGAACTACAGAGCTCAGCTATTCCAAACTCGGTCATCCCTTCGAATGTTAGATTTCTTTCTTATGAAAATATGAAAAAGAGTGTTACTTGTTCTCCCATAGCTATGCAACATCCAGGGGTGAAATGAGCTTTAGCCGTCATGGGAAAGCTCCGTAAGGAAATAATGGACCTCAAGCAGCAAGTCAATAAGCTCGAGGAAGAGAATCGTATCCTGAGGGGCATCATCGCCAAGAATATCACATCACCACCTCCGAAGAAAGAGACATAAACACATGGGTATGGGCACTCCCCTTGGCAACTACCAAGCTTGGGGGAGGGGCCCCGGTATCGTATCACCATCACACAACTATCTTAACATTTTTTCTTAGTTCGATCCTTTTGGTTATATCTTGATCTAGTAGAATAAAGTTTATTATGATCTAGTTTTGAGTTTTGCTTTATGATACTTCTATGTAATCGAGTCTATGAGCTATATATAATAAATATTAGTTTTGAGTCAAGGGCTTTGTTATCTTGCTATGATCTTGAGGGAATAAAAAGAGAGAAAGACTAAAAAGAAATAAAGAGATCATATTTATCTTATGGAGAGTAATGACTTCACATATATAGAGTATGATGAATAAAAGTAGTTGAGAGTTGACAAACATAGTTTTAGTCATCGTTGCAATTAATAGGGAGTAATATATAAAGAGAGGTTTTCACATATAAATATACTATCTTGGACATCTTTTATGATTGTGAGCACTCATTAAAATATGATATGCTAAAAAGTTGATGTTGGAAAAGGAAGACAACATAATGGGTTATGTTTTCTTGCATCTGAAATAAATTATATTGTAATGGACCATCCAACATGTTGAGCTTGCCTTTCCCCCACATGCTAGCCAAATTCTTTGCACCAAGCAGAGATACTACATGTGCTTCCAAATATCCTTAAACCCAGTTTTGCCATGAGAGTCCATCATATCTGCCTATGGATTAAGTAAGATCCTTCAAGTAAGTTGTCATTGTTGCAAGCAATAAAAATTGCTCTCTAAATATGTATGATCTATTAGTGTGGAGAAAATAAGCTTTATACGATCTTGTGATGTGGAAGAAATAAAAGCGACGGACTGCATAATAAAGGTCCATATCACAAGTGGCAATATAAAGTAACGTTCTTTTGCATTAAGATTTCGTGCATCCAACCATAAAAAGACATGACAACCTCTGCTTCCCTCTGCGAAGGGCCTATCTTTTATTTTTGTCTTATACTTTATACAAGAGTCATGGTGATCTTCACCTTTCCTTTTTACATTTTATCCTTTGGTAAGCACTGTGTGTTGGAAAGATCCTGATATATATAGCCAATTGGATGTAAGTTATCATAAACTATTATTGTTGACATTACCCTTGAGGTAAAAGGTTGGGAGGCAACACTATAAGCCCCTATCTTTCTCTATGTCCGACTAAAACTCCATACCCATAAGTATTGTGTGAGTGTTAGCAATTGTGAAAGACTAAATGATAGTTGAGTATGTGGACTTGCTAAAAAGCTCTTATATTGACTCTTTCCGATGTTATGATAAATGGCAATTGCTTCAATGACTGAGATTATAGTTTGTTAGTTTTCAATGAAGTTTCTGATTCATACTTAACATTGTGAATAGATTGTTACTTTAGCATAAGAAATCATATGAATATATATATATATGTTGTTCTAAGAGTGATCATGATGCCCTCATGTCCTTATTTTATTTTATCAACACCTCTATCTCTAAACATGTGGACATAGTTTTAGTTATCGGCTTCCGCTTGATGACAAGCGAGGTCTAAGCTTGGGGGAGTTAATACGTCCATTTTGCATCATGCTTTTATATCGATATTTATCGCATTATGGGTTGTTATTACACATTATATCACAATACTTATGCCTATTCTCTCTCTTATTTTACAAGGTTTGCACGAAGAGGGAGAATGCCGGCAGCTGGAATTCTGGGCTAGAAAAGGAGCAAATATTAGGGACCTATTCTGCACAACTCCAAAAGTCCTGAAACTCCATAGAAGTTAGTTTTGGAATATATAAAAATTATTGGGCGAACAAAGCACCAGAGGGGGGCCACCCACCATCCACGAGGGTGGGGGCGCGTCCTACCCCCTGGGCACACCCCCTGTCTCGTGGGCCCCCTGGCAAGCCTCCGGTGCCCATCTATTTCTATATGAAGTCTTTCGCCCTGGAAAACATGAAGAGGAAGCTTTGGGGGCGAAGCATCACCATCTCGAGGCGGAACCTTGGCGGAACCAATCTAGGGGGAAATCATCACCATCCATCCTCTCATCGGGAGGGGGTCAATCTCCATCAACATCTTCACCAGCACCATCTCATCTCAAACCCTAGTTCATCTCTTGTATCCAATCTTTGTCTCAAAATCTCAGATTGGTACATGTGGGTTGCTAGTAGTGTTGATTACTCCTTGTAGTTGATGCTTGTTGGTTTATTTGGTGGAAGGTCATATGTTCAGATCCTTTATGTATATTAATACCCCTTTGATTATGAACATGGATATGATTTGTGAGTAGTTACGTTTGTTCCTGAGGACATGGGAGAAGTCTTGCTATAAGTACTCATCTGAATTTGGTATTTGTTCGATATTTTGATGAGATGTATGTTGTCTTTCCTCTAGTGGTGTCATGTGAACGTCGACTACATGACACTTCACCATTATTTGGGCCTAGGGGAAGGCATTGCGAAGTAATAAGTAGATGATGGGTCGCTAGAGTGACAGAAGCTTAAACCCTAGTTTATGCGTTGCTTCATAATGGGCTGATTTGGATCCATATGCTTCATGCTATGGTTAGGTTTACCTTAATACTTCTTTTGTAGTTGCGGATGCTTGCCAGAGGGGTTAATCATAAGTGGGATGCCTGTCCAAGTAAGGGCAGTACTCAAGCACCGGTCCACCCACATATCAAATTTTCAAAGTAACGAACGCGATCGAATCATATGAGCGTGATGAAAACTATCTTGATGATAATTCCCATGTGTCCTCGGGAGCGCTATCCCTTATATAAGAGTTTGTGCAGGCTTGTCCTTTGCTACAAAAAGGATTGGGCCACCTTGTTGCAACTTGCTTACTTTTGTTACTTGTTACCCGTTACATATTACCATATCACAAAACTATCTGTTACCGATAATTTCAGTGCTTGTAGAGAATACCTTACTGAAAACCGCTTGTCATTTCCTTCTACTCCTCATTGGGTTCGACACTCTTACTTATCGAAAGGACTTCGGCTCTGTAGGCACCGACCCCCGCGCCCCCTTCCTGGAGTGATGCGCGGCGGTGCCCCCTGGAGGCCCCCCCAGCACGGCGCCTTCTGCCGCCACCGCCTGGTTGTCGACTCCCTCCCTAGAGGTCGAGTCTGACCAGGCCCCCGGGTCCCCGTCTCCCTCCTATGAGGTTGAGCCGACGGGTACCCCGCTCGCCACCCCGGCTGGCGCTGCCACCTCAGCGATGGGCTCGACATCCTCCTCGCTCGACGCCCCCTTAATATGTCTCCAATGTATCTATAATTTTTGATTGTTCCATGCTATTATATTATCTATTGTGGATGTTTATTGGGCTTTAATATGCTCTTTTATATTATTTTTGGGACTAACCTATTAACCAGAGGCCCAATGCCTGTTTCTGTTTTTTTGCCTATTTTAGTGTTCCGCAGAAAAGGAATATCAAACAGAATCCAAACGGAACGAAACCTTCGCGAGGATCTTTCTCGGAACAAACGCAAACCATGAGACTTGGAGTGGAAGTCTGGAACTCCATGAGGCGTCCACAAGATAGGAGGCCTACTAGATTGATCTTTCTTGCAATGGGAGAAGTGCTTAGTGATGAAACTATGTACCTAGGGTAGGGGCACGGACCCGTCCAAAGAGCCCTACCCAAGGACATCGCTAGAAGAAGTCACCTTTCAATCGACTTGAAGGTATCTCACTCGACGGGTTCAAGACACTCGACGAAGAAGCTACCACTCGACCATGAAGCTAGCCACTCGACCGCCAGGAGATCTGAAGTCACTCCGCAGGCAAACGGTCGGCTATTAAGTAGTCTTTATGGTCATTGTAGCACTCTATTAGGGGCGTTACCAGTAACGCCCAACCTTAAATGTACCTTAAACCCTGCATTACTGAGGGCAGGAGAGGGCCGTCGAACTCTATATAAGCCACCCCCCTCCTCAGTATGAAGGGTTCGCACCCCTGTTATTCACACGCCAGTAATCCAGTCGACCGCCTCCGGGCACCGAGACGTAGGGTTGTTACTTCCTCCGCGAAGGGCCTGAACTCGTACATCTTGGTGTGTTTACAACTTCCCAATAGCTGAGATCTAGCCTCTCCATACATACCCCCCTACATCACTGTCAGAGTTAGAACCACGATAGTTGGCGCCCACCGTGGGGCAGGAATCTTAGCGCCTGATTGGAGAAGTTGTGATTTTTCCGATCCCTTTGATCATGGTTTCGTGCGGATTTTTTGTGGAGGGCCATGAGATCTTCCACGGCGCGCTCACGTTCATCGCCAACGACTCCGCCTGGCTTCAGGAGGCGCCACTCGACATCGACGCGCTCCCCGTCCGCGGTGCGGCGCATTTCCGCGCATGCGTTCGTGGCGTCCTCCTGCGGCAGCCGTCGACCCAGTATCGGTCGCCCCCCGTATCGTCTCCCCGCTCTGTCTCCCACTGGCGCAAGCGCTCCGGTCAGTCGAGACTTCAGAGGTGGGTGAGGCATGCCGTGGCTCGCCAGTCGGCCGCACCGCAAGTCGCGGCAATCGAGCCCGACGAATCCCTCTGCGGCCTGTTCGACTGGCTCCGCAGAGACCGCATCCGAATGCGACAGCAGCGACCCAGCGGCTGAGATCCTAGCGGTCGATGGAACGCACAGTCCTCCCGGTTTCCCTCGCGCTGGTGGAGGCGCGGGTGGGGGCGACCCGTCGCATCCCCACGATGAGTATCTCCCCGAACCATTCACGTCATTGCAGCGAGAGGAGCTTCGCCGCCGGAACACGACGCACTCCGCACTCCTATCGTCGGAGAGTCGCCCGGGCCTTGGAGGACGCGCGCTTAGCTAATTTGGCCGAGCGCACTCGACTAGAGAATCTCCAGCGAGCACTCGACGAGAAAGCGCGTCAGCGGGCTCCCGAGTCTAGTCGACGTCAGCTTTTCCCGCCGACGCAGGTATACCGAACCCTAGTTCAGAATTTGGCCGCCGCGACCCGTATAGCAGAATCGATTCAGCCCTCCCAGTCGGAGGCTGGCAGGGGCTTGTTACAGATCAGAGCATTGCTCCGGGCGGCGGGAAACCAGAATTCCGCTGTTTCTCAGTCGCGGAATAGGATCCACAGTCGATCTGTTGCAACAGATACAGTCCAGTCGGCTCACAGCCCGAGATCGCCCCCGAGGCGTGAGGGACGTGGTGACTGGCATGATCAGTGCAGGAGGAATGAGCAGTATGATCACCGATCCGATCGTGATGATCGACGTGGAGTGCCAACCCCTCCCCCGAGGAGTGGGTCATATGCGCCTCGACATCGAGATGACAGGCGCCCTCATAGCGTTGGGCAGAGGATTCCCGTCGACCCCAGGGACCCAGGCTTTGACGCGAGATCTGTCCTCGTTCAAGGCTTGGTTGACAGGAACAGGGCTCATCGGGAAGGCTAGAACAGAGATGCGCCCGCCAGCAGCAGAATACGTGTTTCAGGGCCAGAGTGTTTCAGTCGAGCCATCAGGGCCGCGGTGATTCCTCCCAACTTTCAGTTGGCGACTGGAGTCAGCAAGTTCACCGGTGAGTCTAAGCCTGACACTTGGCTCGAAGATTACCGAGTGGCTGAACAGATTGGCGGTGGCAATGATGAGGTGGCCATGAAGCATTTGCCTCTCATGTTAGAGGGCTCAGCCAGAGCGTGGCTAAATCAGTTGGCACCCAACAGCATTTACACTTGGGAGGACCTCTCCCGAGTGTTTATCACAACCTTTGAAGGAACATGCAAGCGACCTGCAGGCCTTACAGAGTTGCGGTCTTGCGTGCAGAAGCCGAATGAAACTCTGAGGGAATACATCCAGAGGTGGATCACACTGCATCACTCGGTTGAGAATGTGCCAGACCATCAAGCAGTTTGTGCCTTCAAGGAAGGCATTAAATACAGAGAGTTGAATCTGAAGTTCGGTCGAACTGGAGAGATGTCTCTGAATCGGATGATGGAGATTGCCACCAAGTACGCTAATTGTGAAGACGAGGACCGACTCCGGAGTGGCAAGCACAAGGCAGTCGCCCAAGAAACCGGAGGAAACTCCAGTCGGAAGTAGAAGCGGAAGGCCGAGCCAGCCGCTCCTAGGGAGGCCCTGGCCATAGCCCAGGGAAACTTCAAGGGAAAACCCAAGGGCACCTGGAAGCCCAAGAAAGTCAAGGATCAAGATGGAAATGATGTTTTGGATCTGCCGTGTCACATCCACACCAAGAAAGATGAAGAGGGTAATTTCATTTACCCAAAGCATACCACTCGACAGTGCCGGCTCCTAATCCAGCAGTTTCAAGGCAAACAGTCCAAGGATAAGGAAAAAGAGTCGGACAGAGTCGAGGACAAGGAAGACAGTGACGATGGATACCCCCAAGTCAATTCCACCCTGATGATTTTTGCTGATGTCGAAAGCAAAAGTCGACTGAAAGTCATTAACCGTGAGGTGAATATGGTTGCTCCGACAACACCCAGTTATCTGAAGTGGTCGCAGACTGCCATCACGTTCGACCAGTCTGATCACCCTACGCACATTGCCACCCCTGGGAGGCAAGCTTTGGTGGTCGATCCAATTGTCGAAGGCACTCGACTGACCAAAGTCCTGATGGATGGTGGCAGTGGCCTGAACATACTGTACGCCGAAACTTTGAAAGGAATGGGCATTCCGATGTCCAGACTAAGTACCAGTAACATGAGCTTCCACGGAGTCATTCCTGGCAAGAAAGCCGAATCACTCGGCCAGATTGCTCTTGATGTGGTTTTCGGAGATTCAAGGAATTACCGCAAGGAAAAGTTGACATTCGAGGTTGTGGACTTCCAAAGTGCTTATCATGCCATTTTGGGCAGGCCAGCTTACGCACGCCTCATGGCTCGACCATGTTACGTGTACCTCAAACTGATGATGCCTGGCCCTAAAGGTGTAATCACTGTTACAGGCAACCGAAAGAAAGCAGAAGAGTGTTTTCAGAAAGGCTCAAAGATTGCTGATGCTCAGATGGCAGTGGTCGAGCTACAAGAGTACCAAAAGACTGCCGATCCGAGTGAATTGCTATGAGCCAAGAATCCTGCTTCAAAATCATCTTTTCAGTCGTCCTGTGAAACAAAACCAGTCAACATTCACCCGACCGACCCCGATGCTGCCCCAACTCACATCTCAACGACGCTCGACTCCAAATAGGAAGAAGCGCTCGTCCAGCTCCTCCGTGAGAACTGGGACATCTTCGCATGGAAGCCCTCTGACATGCCTGGAGTTCCCAGAGGGCTGGCTGAGCACCCTCTACAAGTCGACCCAAAATTCAAGCCTGTGAAGGAACATCTTCAACGGTCCGCCGTCCAGAAGAAGCAAGCCATTGGCGAGGAGGTAGCTCGGCTCTTCGCAGCGGAGTTCATCCAAGAGATTTACCACTCCGAGTGGCTCGCCAATGTCGTCATGGTCCCCAAGAAGGACAAGTCACTTCGCATGTGCATTGATTTCAAACATATCAATCGGGCCTGCCCGAAAGATCATTTTCCTCTCCCTCGCATCGACCAAATAGTCGACTCGACTGCGGGGTGCGAGAGATTGTCTTTTCTAGATGCCTATTCCGGGTACCATCAGATCCGTCTGTATGGACCCGACGAGATCAAAACAGCTTTCATCACTCCATTCGGATGCTTCTGTTACATCACCATGCCGTTCGGCCTCAAGAACGCCGGAGCCACGTTCATGAGAATGATTCAGAAGTGTCTACTCACTCAAATCAGTCGAAATGTGGAGGCATACATGGATGATATTGTGGTCAAGTCATGGAAAGGTTCCGACCTGCGGACTGACCTTGCTGAAACCTTTGCCAACCTCAGGAGGTATGATATCAAGCTCAATCCATCAAAGTGCACGTTCGGAGTTCCATGTGGAAAGTTACTCGGTTTTCTCATTTCCGAACGGGGGATCGATGCCAATCCTGAAAAAGCTTACAGGCTGCTTGGCCGCTCTAAGTCGATTCATTTCTCGTCTCGGTGAAAAGGCGTTGCCTCTTTACCGACTGATGAAGAAGTCTGACAAGTTCGAGTGGACTCCAGAAGCTGACGCAGCATTTGCAGAGCTCAAAGCTCTGCTCTCCACCCAGCCGGTGCTTGCTGCCCCAATCAGCAAAGAGCCTCTGCTGCTTTACATCGCAGCCACAGGACAAGTTGTCAGTACAGTACTTACGGTCGAGCGGGAAGAAGGAAAGGCCTTCAGAGTTCAGCGCCCAGTCTATTATCTGTCTGAAGTTTTGACCCCTTCAAAACAAAGATACCCTCACTATCAGAAGCTTGTATATGGGAATTACATGACCACGAAGAAGATTGCACATTACTTCTCTGACCACTCCATTACAGTCGTCAGCGACGCCCCACTGTCAGAGATTCTGCATAACAGAGATGCAACTGGTCGAGTGGCCATGTGGGCGATTGAACTCCTTCCCTTAGATATCAAGTTTGAAGCAAAGAAGGCTATCAAGTCCCAAGCAATCGCAGATTTCATCGCCGAGTGGATTGAACAGCAACTTCCGACTCAAGTTCAATCGGAGCACTGGACCATGTTCTTCGATGGATCTAAGATGCTGGATGGTTCCGGTGCTGGGGTAGTTCTAGTCTCCCCCCGAGGAGATAAGCTTAGATATGTTCTCCAGATTCACTTCGATTCCTCCAATAATGAAGCAGAATATGAAGCACTTTTGTACGGGTTGCGCATGGCCATTTCACTCGGCGTCCGTCGCCTCATGGTCTATGGCGACTCAGATTTGGTGGTTAATCAGGTGATGAAGGAGTGGGACGTCAGAAGTCCGGCTATGACTGGTTATTGCAATGAAGTGAGAAAGCTAGAAAATAAATTCGAGGGGTTGGAGCTTCATCACATCCCCCGACTGAAAAATCAGGCAGCTGACGATTTGGCAAAGATAGGCTCCAAGAGAGAAGCCATTCCCAGCAACGTGTTCCTGGAGCACATTCACTCGCCGTCGGTCCAAGAAGATCCTTTTATAGAACAAGCCCCGCAGCCGAAAAGTGCCATAGATCCGACTGAAGTCGAAGTTCCTGCTGTGGTCGACCTAATCATGGAAGTCTTGGCAATCACTCCCGACTGGACGATACCGTACATCGCATATATCCTAAGGAAAGAACTCCCAGAGGACGAGGAAGAGGCTCGACAGATCGTCCGCCGATCCAAGGCCTTCACAGTCATAAAGGGGCAGTTGTATAGAGAAAGCGCGACTGGTATTGGTCAGAAGTGCATAACACCAGAAGAGGGTCGGATAATCCTTGATGATATCCACTCGGGGACCTGTGGTCACCATGCGTCCTCTCGGACCATTGTGGCTAAAGCATACCGAGCGGGATTTTACTGGCCTAGAGCAAATGAGATGGCAAAAGAGATAGTCGACAAGTGTGGAGGGTGCCAGTTCTACTCCAACATGTCACACAAGCCTGCATCAGCCCTGAAGACCATTCCACTCGTCTGGCCCTTTGCTGTCTGGGGACTAGACATGGTTGGTCCACTGAGAATAGGCAGAAGTGGTTTCACTCATGTGCTTGTGGCAGTCGAGAAGTTTACCAAATGGATTGAAGCTAAGCCTATCAAGAATCTTGATGCTTGCACTGCTATCAGTTTCGTCAGAGGGATAACATTCAGATATGGAGTCCCGCATAGCATCATCACTGACAATGGGTCAAACTTCGATTCGGACAAGTTCAAAGCTTTTTGCGCCTCTCAAGGCACTCGAGTCGACTACGCATCGGTCGCCCATCCCCAGTCGAATGGACAAGCTGAGCGAGCAAATGGTCTGATTCTCAAAGGACTAAAGCCTCGACTGATGCGTGATCTCAAGCACGCAGCAGGTGCTTGGGTTGACGAGCTTCCGTCAGTTTTGTGGGGATTGAGGACCACCCCTAACCGGTTGACTGGAAGAACTCCATTCTTTCTGGTTTATGGAGCCGAAGCAGTTCTGCCAAGTGATCTTCTTCACAACGCGCCCCGAGTCAAGCTTTACACCGAAGATGAAGCAGAACAGGCCCGACAAGACACAGTCGACCTCCTAGAAGAAGAGAGGGAGATGGCCATGATGTGATCGACCATTTATCAGCAAGACTTGTGTCAATTCCATGACCGGAATGTGAAGAGTCGAGCCTTCCAAGAAGGAGATTTGGTCCTCCGAGTGGATCAACAGAAACCACACAAACTTGCTCCTACTTGGGAAGGTCCGTTCATCGTCACCAGAGTCCTCCACAATGGAGCATACCACCTCTACAATGTTGATCGCCAGATCGACGAGCCACGAGCTTGGAATGCGGAACTACTCCGCCCCTTTTACTTCCCGCAGTTCATTTTTATCAAAGACAAGAGTGTTCCAATAATTGCTGTCACTTTTGTTTGCGTGCGAAATCCCTCAGTGGGTGACTTAGCTGCGAATCCGTTTCGCCTAAGTTTGAAAAATCCTATCGAGTGGAGAGCCAGACTCCCACTCGGGGGCTTAGCTGCAGCCCAGTGCTTGCCTAAGTGTTTAAAATCCTACCGAGTGGAGAGAAAACCTCCCACTCGGAGGCTTAGCTGCAGTCCAGCACTCGCCTAAGTTCTCTCACTTAGAGACTTAGCTGCAGTCCGGCACTCGCCTAAGTTCGAAAAAATCCTACCGAGTGGAGAGCGATCCTCCCACTCGGGGGCTTAGCTGCAGTCCAGCACTCGCCTAAGTTCTCTCACTTAGAGACTTAGCTGCAGTCCGGCACTCACCTAAGTTTGAAAAATCCTACCGAGTGGAGATCCAGACTCCCACTCGGGGGCTTAGCTGCAGCCCAGTGCTTGCCTAAGTGTTCAAAATCCTACCGAGTGGAGAGCAAACCTCCCACTCGGGGGCTTAGCTGTAGTCCAGCACTCGCCTAAGTTCTCTCACTTAGAGACTTAGCTGCAGTCCGGCACTCGCCTAAAGTTTGAAAAAATCCTACCGAGTGGAGAGCGATCCTCCCACTCGGGGGCTTAGCTGCAGTCCAGCACTCGCCTAAGTTCTCTCACTTAGAGACTTAGCTGCAGTCCGGAACTCGCCTAAGTTTGAAAAAATCCTACCAAGTGGAGGGCGATCCTCCCATTCGGGGGCTTAGCTGCAGTCCAGCACTCGCCTAAGTTCTCTCACTTAGAGACTTAGCTGCAGTCCGGAACTCGCCTAAGTTTGAAAAAATCCTACCAAGTGGAGGGCGATCCTCCCACTCGGGGGCTTAGCTGCAGTCCAGCACTCGCCTAAGTTCTCTCACTTAGAGACTTAGCTGCAGTCAGGCACTCGCCTAAGTTTGAAAAAATCCTACCGAGTGGAGAGCGATCCTCCCACTCGGGGGCTTAGCTGCAGTCCAGCACTCGCCTAAGTTCTCTCACTTAGAGACTTGGCTGCAGTCAGGCACTCGCCTAAGTTTGAAAAAATCCTACCGAGTGGAGAGCAATCCTCCCACTCGGGGGCTTAGCTGCAGTACAGCACTCGCCTAAGTTCTCCCGCTTAGAGACTTAGCTGCAGTCCGGCACTCGCCTAAGTTTGAAAAAATCCTACCGAGTGGAGAGCGATCCTCCCACTCGGGGGCTTAGCTACAGTCCAGCACTCGCCTAAGTTCTCTCACTTAGAGACTTAGCTGCAGTCAGGCACTTGCCTAAGTTTGAAAAAAGCCTACCGAGTGGAGAGCAATCCTCCCACTCGGGGGTTTAGCTGCAGTCCAGTACTCGCCTAAGTTCTCCCGCTTAGAGACTTAGCTGCAATCAGGCACTCGCCTAAGTTTGAAAAAATCCTACCGTGTGGAGAGCAAACCTCCCACTCGGGGGCTTAGCTGCAGCCCAGCGCTCGCCTAAGTGTTTAAAAATCCTACCGAGTGGAGAGCAAACCTCCCAGACACAACCCAATCCGTGAGTCGACTGCTACGTTCCCCTTCGGAGCTGCGCCGCAAATACTAGGTTATTCCGATCAAGATCCACTCGACGAATCAAACTATGAAGATATTCAAACGAGAAATCAAGATCAGATAAAGTCTAAAAGGTCCCAGACCTCAGATCAAAGTACTCAAGCCCTCGGCTCGGCGGAGTTTAACGGTTACAAATCCACTCGACATTCCGAGGCAAATTTAAAGTGAAGCATAAAAGTTTTTCATTCCTCAGGAGGAGGACTGGAAGGGGCGACGAACTCGTCCAAGTCGATCCCGTCTACAATACGAGTGGCAGCAGCAATAAAAGTCTCCATGAAGTCCTAAAAGTTGTGCTTCCTGGTATTGGCAACTTGGATGGCGGCCAGCTTTTCTTCTCGTGCCTCCTTGCAATGGACGCGGACCAGAGACAGAGCGACATCAGCACCACATCTAGTAGAAGATTTCTTCCAATCCGCCACTCGACCCGGGACTTCATTCAGTCGGACCATCAGGGACTCGAGGTCGTTCTGAAGTGTCGTTCCGGGCCAGAGTGATGTGTCGATCCGCGACATCGCAACCTTCAGCCGAGCAAGATAATCAACAACGCTGGTAACATGAGACTCCAGTCGGAGCACGTTCATAGCAGCCTCGTCCTTCACGAGAGAATTGGCGGGATCCAAGCTTGGCTCCACTAGACTGGTTTCCTCTTTGAAGCTCTGGCAGAATTCTGCAAACACGATTCAAGAATAAGACAGTGGCCGTACGCGGGCTCGGCAACTACAAGACAGCCGGGTTGGAACAATTACCTTCGAGCATGATGAACAGCTTCTTGGCGAGTCCACCGAGATAAGCCTCCAGATCTTTTACCTTCCCCACCAGCTCACCCGCCTTGTCGTGCAGAGCCATCTTTTCTTTCTTCAGTCGACTGGCATCTCGATTAGCTGTCTCGAGAGCAGTTTTTAGTCTGGAGTTCTCCTGTTCAAGAGTTCCGACCGAAGCCAGCTTCTCTTCTGCGAGCTTCGTTTTGCTCGAGGCCTCCTTCTGTGCCTCTGCAAGGTCTTGATCATTCTTCTTCAGAGCTTCCTCCAGTTTATCTGCGGCGCGTCGAGTGGAACCAACATCAAGAATGGACAGGAAAGAAAAGCCACCAGTTAAGAATGGAGAACCTCACCAGCCATACCTTTTGCTTCTTCTTGCGCCTTCTTCAAATTCTCCTGAGCAAGCTTCAAGTTAAGGTTGAGCTGGATCTGCTGATTCTCCAACTCAGTATAGCGAGCTACAAGTTCGCAAGATTTCTGTAAAAAGAAAAATCAGTCGACGGACGTCCAAGATAAGTTGCTTCCGAGTAACTAAGAGACAATGATGACGTTTCTAAGACCACAGCCGAATCAAAAACATTCGACAGTAGTCTCGGGGACTACACCCAGTGGGTGCACTTAGCGTGCCCCCACTCGTCCAAGGATTGGCAGACACACCCAGTGGGTGTACAGATACAGATACAAAAGATCTTCGGAAAAGAGACTCTTCAAACAGCATATCATAACAGACCAAGTGTTGAGTCGACTGACCTGGACGTTGCTCTGAAGAGCCAAACTCGCGTCATAGGCTGCTTGGCTGGTCTCCCGAGCCATCTTCACTTTCTCCATCATGATCCCCGCCTGGCGTATAGCCTCCTTTGCAGCAGCCGCTTGGTCCTCAGGGACGGGGTACGCAGCAAAAAGCGAAGGTGGATCCGCAGTCGACGCCGAAGGCCGCACGCTCGTTAGAGGAATGGCGATAGTCACAGAAGCCCGAGTGGTGTCACCACCATCCCAAGCCATGGCCTCAGACGCCGGAGCAGGTTGGGGGTCTTGTCAGCCGACGATCTCTTGTTCCTCCTCATTCTCAGTGGTTCATTGTCGTCGTCATCCGGAAGGTCGATAACATGAGGAGGGGCTGCAAGAGAAACATTCAATCGACCAGCGTTGCAATAAATGATTAGTCGACTCAAAGCAGAACGTCAGTAATCGTACCAGGGTTGGAGGTAACAGCATCCTCCATCTCTTGGTCGTCGTCCTTGGCGGAGACCTTAGAAGTAGCAGCGCTGCAAATCTCGAAAGTCAGTCAGTTGGCTCAATGAATCGACCAAGGATCTGTCCATGGTCGACGAAGGCAAGCAAGTTTTATTATTACCCGGAAATGGTAGGGACAGCTATCTTCATCTTGGGCAGAGCCTTGGGCGGCTTGGACAGCGTCGTGCGTTGGTGCTTGGGAACCTTCCCAGTTGGCGTAGGAGAAGAGGTCCGAGGGCGTTTCGACAACTGCCCAACAGAAGCAGTCGCCTTGCCACGTTCCCGCGCCGGGTCGTGTGTGTGCTTGGACCGCCCCTCTAGGCGAGGGGGTTCGACCTCCTCCTCCTCTTCTTCGCTGGAGTCGACGTTGTCATCTCCCTCTCCTTCACCGTCGGACTCCCACTCGCCTTGGTCGTCCCCACTCTCACCTCAGCTCGCCTCCCCTTCCTCAGTTGGCTCCCGAGCCCCGTTGGGCGTCGAGTACATCTCGGTGGTCGCCTGGAAAGCAATAGACAAGACGAAAGTCAATCGACCAACTCAAAGAAGACCAATGCAGAAAACAAGATTTTAGTCGGGAGCATAAAGACATACCTGGTCCACTTCATACGAGTTGTCGAGTGGAGTTACCCTCCTGGCTCCTCGGGGGTTGTCTTTGTTCCCCGTGATGCTCGACAGCCACCCCTCCAGCATCTCGTCGGTGACCTCCTCCGGGTGGATCCGAGTGGTGTCATCGAGACCCGAGTACTACCACATCGGGTGGTCACACCCTCACACCCACATCGGTTGGATGCGCCTCTGGAGGAAGACCTCCAGCAGGTCCATCCCAGTCACACCCTCACGGACAAGCTCGACCACTCGACCGGCCAACACTTTGACTTGGGCCCTTTCCTCCAGCGTCACTTTCAGAGAAGCGGGTTTTTCAGCTAGGTCGAGGGAGAAAGGAGGAAGACCAGTCGACTGTCCTGGGGTCGCCTGGTCCTGGCAGTAGAACCAGGTCATCTGCCAACCACGGACCGACTCCGGGAAAGTAATGGATGGAAAAAAGCTCTTCCCCCTCGTCTGGATCACCAAGCCCCCGCATAACTGGATCACCTGCGTCCTCGCGTCACTCGACTTGGCCTTCTTGACCGATTGAGAACGGCAGGTAAAGATGTGCTTGAAAAGTCCCCAATGGGGGCGGCAACCCAAGAAAGCCTCACACATGGAAATGAAAGCAGCAAGGTATACAATGGAGTTGGGAGTAAAGTGGTGGAGCTGCGCTCCGAAGAAGTTCAAGAAGCTCCGGAAGAAAGGATGGGGCGGCAGAGAAAACCCTCGGTCGATGTGGGTGGCTAGGAGCACGCACTCACCATCGCGGGGTTGAGGTTCGATCTCTCCCCCCGGAAGACGCGCGGCTTCGTGGGGAATGACTCCCCCCTCGACCATGTCATCGAGATCCTCTTGCCGGAGCACCGACGACATCCAGTCGCCCTGGATCCAACATTTGGGCAGAGCGGTCCTAGAGGAAGATCCGCCCCGAGCAGACCTCTTCCCTTTCCCCGCCGCCGCCGCCTTCTTCGCGTGCTCCAGAGCAGTCGTCTTGCCCTTCACCATCGTCGCCGGCGAAATCTCGAACGGGCTTGCGGCGCTATGGTGAGAACGGAGGTGGCGGAAGGACTTGCGAAGGGAGAGAGGAAGAAGAAAGCAGAAGGGAGCGCACTGTTTGGAAACCCCGAGCCGGCAACTTATAAGGGGCCGCTTCCGAGTGGCTGACTGGTAGGCCCAGGCAATCCAGTCAAATCCCGCAGCAGACACGCGCGCAGTACGTGGCGAAAAAGGCGACGCGGGGATCGAGGAGCTTCCGCTTTATCGCTTCCGATTACTACGGCCGCTCCCGTCCCGCGCGCTTCCCAAAATCCGAATCCTGCGACATCCGCGGGCCACAGAACAACTTGTCAAAACAGGAGACCCCGATCGCGCTGGCGCTCAGTATGTCACAAGTAAAGAAATTCACTCGATGATAGGCCTGGAATGGATCAAGGCGACTGAAAGAGGTTGATAACGTCATCCGTGACGATTGGCCCAAAACGAGGCACTCGTGTAGCCCAAAGAACCAGTCGGGAAGATCCCCAACTCTTTCCCCACTCTAACCTCGATCCATTCGGGGGCTAATGATGAAACTATGTACCTAGGGTAGGGGCACGGACCCGTCCAAAGTGCCCTACCCAAGGATATCCCTAGAAGAAGTCACCTTTCAATCGACTTGAAGGTATCTCACTCGACGGGTTCAAGACACTCGACCAAGAAGCTACCACTCGACCATGAAGCTAGCCACTCGACCGCCAGGAGATCTGAAGTCACTCCGCAGGCAAACGGTCGGCTATTAATAGTCTTTATGGTCATTGTAGCACTCTATTAGGGGCGTTACCAGTAACGCCCAACCTTAAATGTACCTTAAACCCTGCATTACTGAGGGCAGGAGAGGGTCGGCAAACTCTATATAAGCCACCCCCCTCCTCAGTATGAAGGGTTCGCACCCCTGTTATTCACACGCCAGTAATCCAGTCGACCGCCTCCGAGCACCGAGACATAGGGCTGTTACTTCCTCCGCGAAGGGCCTGAACTCGTACATCTTGGTGTGTTTACAACTTCCCAATAGCTGAGATCTAGCCTCTCCATACATACCCCCCTACATCACTGTCAGAGTTAGAACCACGACACTTAGCTTTGGGTTCAATCTTGTGGTGTCCTTTTCCAGTGACAGTAGGGGCAGCAAGGCACGTATTGTATTGTTGCCACCGAGGATAAAAAGCTGGGGTTTATATCATATTGCTTGAGTTTATCCCTCTACATCATGTCATCTTGCTTAATGCGTTACTCTGTTCTTATGAACTTAATACTCTAGATGCATGCTGGATAGCGGTCGATGTGTGGAGTAATAGTAGTAGATGTAGAATCATTTTGGTCTACTTAACACAAACGTGATGCCTATATTCATGATCATTGCCTAGATATTCTCATAACTATGCGCTCTTTTATCAATTGCTCGGCAGTAATTTGTTCACCCGCCGTAATTCATGCTATCATGAGAGAAGCCACTAGTGAAACCTATGGCCCCCGGGTCTCTTTCTTATTATATTGCATCTCTTTTTATTTACATCACATCTCGTTTACTTTTTTGCAATCTTTACTTTCCAATCTATACCACAAAAATACCAAAAATATTTATCTTACTATGTTTATCAGATCTCCCTTTTGCGAGTGACCGTGAAGGGATTGACAACCCCTTTATCGCATTGGTTGCAAGGTTCTTGATTGTTTGTGCAGGTACTAGGTGAGTTGAGTGTTTCACCTACTGGATTTATACCTTGGTTCTAAAAAACTGAGGGAAATACTTATGCTACTTTGTTGCATCACCATTTCCTCTTCAAGGGAAAACCAACGCATGCTCAAGAGGTAGCAAGAAGGATTTTTGGCGCCTGCCGGGGAGATCTACGCCAAGTCAAGACATACCAAGTACCCATCATAAAATCTTCTCCCTCACATTACATTATTTGCCATTTGCCTCTCGTTTTCCTCTCCCCACTCCACAATTTGCCATTTTATTCGCCCCTCTTTCGTTCGATCTTTTGTTTGCTTGTGTTAGCATGTACCTTCTTTTTCCTTGCATCTTCACTTGCTAAAAGTTTATGGATCCTCATCCACTTGCTAATCTCTTTAAGAGATCCAATTATGATGAACCTATTGCTAGTGAGTTGAGTGCACTAGATTATCTTTATGAGTTTTGCTTGAAATTCGTGAATCTGAAATGTGTGATGAATTACTTTATCAAGCGGTTCACGATAGATCTTTGAATTAAAAGCATGATTGCAATGATTCTATTGATGTAAATTGTTCTAATATTATGCAAAACCCTAAGCTTGGGGATGATAGTTTTGCTATGACTACTATTTGTTGCAATGATCATGATTGGGGTGATTCTTCTTATGATCTTGAAAATTTATTTAAGCCCCATGATGAATATGAGATTGATAATAATGTTTCCAATAATATTGAAATTGGGTTTGGAATAGTGTCAACTTTAGATCCCACATATTTGGATAATGTTCAATCTTATGATTTTTTTTATAAAAGTGGGTTTGGAGATGTCATGACGTTAGTTAATGTTAATCCCGCTATTTTGGAAGAGTGTTGTCGGGGGACTAATCCACGAACACCTATGGGACTGGCGGACCGAGTCCCTTTCGGTTCGGCAGGGGCGAGGGTCGCACGAAGAGCGGATCGAGGCGAACCACACGAGCAGTTTACCCAGGTTCGGGCCGCACAGATGCGTAAAACCCTACTCCTGCTTTGTGGTTTGTATTGAGTTCTTGCTCGGGAGCGCGGAGTGCTACAGTACCCCCCAGCACCTAACGAGACCAAGCATGAGTGTTCTCTTCCTCCTCCCTCTACGCTGCGCATGGGCCTCCTTTTATATGCTCAAGGGGTCACCGACAGGTAGCAACGTAGACAAGGGTAAAAGTGGAAAGGTGCTGCGGTTGGTACAGCTACCTGCTACAGTGTATCATACCTAACCCTGACGGCAGGGGACAAGGGCATTAAATTCCCATTTGCGTCGCCTAAATAGTGCAAAAGGGACCGTCAGGGACGCCACCGCTCACCACGATGGCGATCTTGTCAGCGCCGCTTGCCACCGTGCACCGCAGGCTGCACAGCCTCCCGCCACGTACGCCTGGAAGGGTCCCAGAGCGACACGTTGGTGGGTGTGCTGGAGCGCGGGCAGAGTGGTGGCTTGCTGCGGCAAGCGCCTTGCCGTGGTTGTTGTCTTGTCGCGCCCGGGAGCTTGTCGCTCACCGGGCCTTGCCGGGGCGCGTGGCGCGTCGCGGCAAGCTCCTTGAGATGCCTTGGTTGGCCTTCCCGGCAAGCTCCTCTTGCCGGGGTCTTGAGGTGCCTTGGTTTGGATACTTTGTCCTTGAATGGCTCCAAAGGAACCACGGAGGACCTTGGCGGTCACCCGGCAAGCCTTGCCGCGGGATGCTGCGACTGCCCGTGCACAAGTTCGGGATACTAGGGTACCCCTACTCTAGTACACCGACAGGAGCCCCCGGGCCTGGGCCATACACGGTGCCGAGCGTTGTTGGGCCAGGCCCAAAACAGGGCACGGGCACGCGCGGCCTAGGTTTACGCCGTATCTCTCCCCGTATCCACCGCGCCCTCCCCGAACGGCACGCGTCGAACGCGGCGTCGTGGGAGAGATCATGGGTGGTTTCTTTATTCGGAAATGCGGAATGTCCGCCCCCTCCCTCTTTATAAACAGGGGAAACAGGGGTAGTTCGCCCATTCGCCGGTTGCTGCTTCAATCTCGGAAATCTTCGCCGCTCCCTCATCTTCCCAAAGCCGAAAGAGAGCAGCGCTCCGCCCCCATCGCCACCAGCACCACCAACGCCGTCGACCTCCTCCACCACTTCCGCCATGGCTCCAAAGGCCGACAAGGGGAATGTTGTGAAGTCAACCGAGGTGCAGCGGCTTGCGGCGCTGCGAAAGGAGCGGGCAGTCTTCCCCCCCAAGCTCGCCGCGAGGGAGCTGAGGGAGAACTACTACCTCTTCTGGTCGACGGAGACGCAAGCGCATCCGTGCACGAAGGTACTTCCAGCCACCGCTTGGAAGAGGGCTCCAAACGGACATCCTTTCTTCGCCTTGTTCTTCTACTGCGGGCTCTGCCAACCCTTCTCTGAGTTCTTCTGCGACATTATGAACACCTACGGGTTCCACCTCCTTGATTTCACCCCCAATGCTGTTCTGACCATGGCAGTTTTCGCACATCTCTGCGAAAACTTCGTCGGAGTCCATCCCAATGTAGCCCTTTTTCGCCACTTCTTTATGCCCCGAGTAGAGAGAGGAGAGCCTTTATCCGGCGGAATCGCCTGGATCTCGAGGGCCGGCAAGAAGGACACTTATCTGGAGGGAGAGTTCCGCGGCAAGTGGGAGGAATGGAGAGCAGACTGGTGCTGGATTGACGAGGAGAACCCGCAGCCGTTTACCACCCGGCGCCAAACCCCAGTAGCACGTGGCAGCGATTGGAGTGACGTGGCCCCGGAAGATGATAGGCTGAAGATTGCCGTCTCCCGGATCCTACGCCTCAGGCTTGCCGGGCTCACTGTAGGCGCTGTTGGCGCAGATTTTCTCCGCCGCCGCATCGCCCCCTGCAGGAACGGGGGAGACCCGCCTGGGAATTCAAGAATGCGGCGGACATCACGAGGCTGCGCCCGGGCCTCAACTTCAACTTCACTGTTCTTGAGCTCAACGCGATGCTCCAGGAGCTATTCAAGTACGACCCTCAACATCCCGAAGTGTTCAGGTTGCCAGGGGGTGTCGTTCCGCTGTGTAACAACTCCGCGCTCGACCGCATCCATGCAAATGATGCCGCTGTGCGACTCGCATGGAATTGTCCCAACTTGGCAAGAGCCTGCGGACGACGTTGTGCAGCAATTCTTTGATTGCTTGGTAGAAGTGCCGGTCCGCCCCGACGAGAAGGACAGCCTCACCCGCGACACCACCGATGCGGAGATGACACGCATCGCCACTAGGCTGGAATAGGCGGCGGCAGCCGCAGCCGCGGGCGAATTTGGATTCACCATGGAGGAGGCAGATGCAGCAGAGGCGGGAAGCCGTGCCGAGCGAGAGGAGCCCGTCGGCGAGAAAGAACTTGCCGGGCATGGCGTCGAGTCGAGCGAGCCCGCCAAGGATACGAGCGGCTCGCTAGAGATCAACTCCTCTTCCTCCTCATCTTCAGGCAGCTCGCCGCAAGCAGAGCCTCCATCTCCACCAAGAAGGCGTCTCCGCAAGGCCGGGGACATAGCGGAGCGGCAAGCGAGTCAACAGCCGCCGCGCCGCACGACACGCTCCACCGCGGCAAGCACTGTTGCCGCGGGAGCACCTCACGTTGTTGCGGCAACTGGAGCGGGGTCCTCCCGAACCACCCCTTCTGCTCCTGCCGCTTCTCACGCCGCGGCGGCAGCCGGAGCGGGGTCATCTCAGACCACCGCCACTGTTCCCGCCAAGCGGCCAAGGGAAACCACTCCTCCGCCTCCTCGCGCCGGACGTGAGCCGGACTTCGACTTCTCCGCGTTCAGCTCTGACGAGGAAGAAGAAGAAGAGTAAGATTCTCTTGTTGTACTTGCAGTTCCTCAATTGTTGCTGTTTGTCTTGTATCTCATTTGCTTTACTCTGAACTCATTCCTCTTTAGGTCTCTGGCCCAGAGAGCAGCGAAGAGAGCCAAGGTCCCGGTGATTATCATCGAGGACGAACCCACTGCGACAGCAGGGGGTGCGTCCGAGACAACCTTGCCGGACCCGGCAACTTTTCTCCAGAGCAGCCCCCAGCGTAAGTATATGGTTCGCTTTCCGTTGTGAGGTGCGCATGGATACTCTGTCTTTGCTGATATCTGACTGTTGGTTTGTGTAGGAGCAGAGCAACCTCACCAGGAGCGCCCGGAGCCCGCCCCCGAAACGCCAAGGGATAGTCCTCCGGCAAGGGAGAGTTATCCGGTAAGGGAGAGGTCTCCGGCAAGGGGGAGTTCTCCGGCAAGGGACAGCACCAGCGCCCCCCCGGCGGCGGAGACTACGACTGCCGAACCCAGTACAGGTAATCTTCTCTTCAAAGCTTCCCTTGGGTTCTTCTTCTTTTTTGGTATTTGTTTGACTTTTATCACTTTTCCGGCCATCAGACCCATCTGCTGCGGAGCAGATGGAGACCAAGGTTGCCGCCGACGACGCCGCTGCCACCGAGGGAGCAGCCGGTGCTGATGATCCCGCCGCGCAAAGGCCGCCAAAGCTGCCGCCGCAGTAGCTGGCGAGGGTCTGGTGATCGTACTGACGGCCCTGAGGCCGCAGGAGCGCCAGGCGCTACATCAACCGCCGACCCGTCCGCCGCTGCCGCAGCGCCAGGCTCCGAAGAGCCCCAGCCAGGCGTCTACTTGAAGGCCGGCGATGGCGTCTTCATCAACCTCCCCTGGGCGTCAAGCTGCAGGGCGCCGGTCGAGGGAGAGATCTTCGACGGGGAGGTGCTTGCCTCCACTGGGCTGACGCTGGTTGACGCGCCGAGCAGCAGCAGCGAGCCTGAGGAGGAGCGGCTGCTGCGGAAGTTGTTGTCGCTCTACCGTGCACAGAAAGCCAAGCTGGAATCCCGCGAGGCGCTTGTCGCGAAGGCGGGAGCAGACATCGAGAAGCGCGCGGAGGAGCTCCGGGGTCTCCACAAGGAAGCTCTCCGGTCCCTGGCGGAGGAGCGGGAGCAACTTGCCGAAGAGCAGAAGGCCTTCTTCCTTGAGAGGGCCGAAGTTGAAGAGCAACGGCGGCTTGCCGCTGAGAAGCTGTTTGCGCAGGAAGGTGAGCTGGCGCAGCGGAAGGTCAACCTTGACGCCCACGAGGAGGAGCTTGCCGCGCGCGAGCGAACATTCGGCGGAGCCCTCAAGCAAGCGGAGGATGCTGCCGCAGCCGCCGAGGCCGCCAAGAAGGAGCTGGAGACGAAGGTGGCGCAGCTGGAGGCCGATCTCGCCGAGAAGGGCAACGAGCTCAGCGCCGCCAAGGACTCCAACGCGGATCTTGAGTTGAAGCTGACCACTTTGACCAAGACGCTGGACGGCGCCAAGGAGCAGGAGGTGGCCTTGAAGGAGGAGATCAAGGCCGACAAGGCGCTGCTGGAGAGTGCTGCCGCCGCCCAGAATGCTTTCAGGGAGAATGTGGAGCACTGGACGGAGAGTCTCGTGAGTGCTGCCGCAGATGTTGACAGGGAGCTGGCGCAGCTGGGGGTGGAGGATCTCGGGTATCCCTCTGATGAGAACCTCCAACCTAGCGCCAAGCTCACCTTGTTCTTCAAAGGCGTGGCGACGGCCCTCCAGCGACTCCGGGAGAGGATCCCAAAGCAGCTGGCCGACGAGTCGCGCAAGATCTGCGCGGGAGCTCTTCAAAAAGTGTTGGTGAAGGTGGCCTTCCGCAATCCGGGCCTCAACCTCACCAACATCCTTAAGACCCTGCCGCCGGATGCTGATCTGGAGGCGCTCAAGACCCTTGTCGCACCCATTGTGGACAAGGTGAGTGGGATCAAGAGGATCGAAGGCGATCGCGTAGACTAGGCCGCCCGTTTTCTTCTTTTCTTGTCACTGCTGGCCATGTTATGAAAACAATCTGTTAGAGCCGTGACAAGCTATCTTGTAATATAACTTTATTCAGAGTAATGATTGCAATGTTATTCCCTTTACTTGATTCCTCCCTTTGTATGTCTTTGCCCTACGCTTTTAGGGAACTTGCCGGTGCAGGCACCTTAGCCGCGAGCGCTGAGTGCGGGACGTCAGCAGCCTGCTGGCGGTGCCACTACCGACAAGAAACCTTGTCGCAACTAGTCACAGCTCACTTAAGTTGTTGAGCGGACTCGAAACAAAGTAAGGGCGCAACTAGCTACGAGTTGGTTCCTCCGCGCACAGGTTTTCCATACAAAGTGCGATCGTTCAAGGGAGATAACTTAAAAATTTTAAAAATCTGACTGCTCAAACTTTGGCAACTTATCTTTTCTGTTGTTTGCTTCCCGGTAAGGTGAAACTTTCTTGAACGACGCCTGGTCCATACCATTATCTTCTCCTTTCCCCCCGGAAAACTTGTGGGCGAGGGAACCTTCCTTTCCTTGAGAAAAAAGAAAGAAGAGAAAATAAAGATATGGAGCCTTACGGCTCGTTATTGCTTACCGGGGAGTAGGTGCTGCACAAAGTGTCAGATCACATATGCAAGAAATAGAAAGCATGAAATTGACAAGATGTGTGGAGCACATGAGCTTTACTTATGCACGGGGTCTGCGCCCGGCTTTGTACAAAGGATTACATGCAACAGCGGCAAGACTTGTACAAAAGGTGGTTGCCGGAACAGGTTCCGGCAACCGCGCCTTACGGGTAAATCTTACGAAGATGCTCAATGTTCCAGGAATTGCTCACCGGAATGCTATCTTCGGTCTCAAGGCGGACAGCGCCAGGCCTAGTGACTCGTTTCACCTGGGAAGGGCCTTCCCACTTCGGCGTCAACTTGTTGGAATTCTTGGCGGACTGAACACGCCGAAGAACAAGGTCGCCTTCCTCCGAGACTTCTGGCGTTAACTTTGCAGCTATGGTAGCGGCGCAAAGCTTGCTGGTAGCGAGCAGCTCGTACAGCAGCCTAAAGACGGTCTTCCTCAAGGAGTAGCACGTCATCTTGTCGCAGCTGCTCTTGCTCAAGCTCATCATAAGCGAGCACTCGAGGTGACCCGTATACGAGTTCCGTGGGGAGAACTGCCTCTGCTCCATAGACTAGAGCAAAAGGTGTCTGGCCAGTGGCTCGATTTGGCGTCGTCCTGATCGACCAAAGAACCACCGGCAGCTCCTCGATCCAGTTTCTTCCACACTTGTGCAGCCTGTCGAAAGTCCTGGTCTTGAGCCCACGCAGCACTTCAGCATTTGCCCTCTCCGCTTGACCGTTGCTTCTCGGGTGAGCAACAGAAGCGAAGCAGACCTTGGCGCCAAGATCTTGGACGTACTGCATGAAGGTGCGGCTCGTGAATTGCGTACCGTTGTCGGTGATTATCCTGTTAGGGATCCCGAAGCGGCAAACAATCGACCTGAAGAACTTGACTGCTGACTGTGCTGTCACCTTCCTCACTGCTTCCACTTCCGGCCACTTTGTGAACTTGTCGATTGCAACGTACAAGTACTCAAAGCCCCTAACTACTCGGGGAAAGGGGCCGAGGATGTCGAGCCCCCAGACCGAAAATGGCCAGGATAAAGGGATCGTCTGGAGAGCTTGAGCTGGTTGGTGTATCTGCTTGGAATGGAACTAGCACGCTTCACACTTGGTTACTTGTGTAGTTGCATCCTGGAGGGCTGTCGGCCAAAAGAAACCTTGCCGGAATGCTTAGCCGGCAAGTGCTCTTGCGCCAATGTGGTGACCACATATGCCTCCATGTATCTCTGCCAACAGCTTTTGTCCGTCTTCCTGGTGAATACACTTCAATTTCACACCGTTGAGTCTTCTTCTGTACAGTGTGTTGTCGACAAACTGGTACATACTTGACTGCCGGGCTACTCTTTCCGCTTCTTCTTGCTCTTCGGGAAGTTCTCCTGTCTGAAGGAAACGGACAATCTGCTGTGTCCATGCTGGAGCTTGTGGCTCGACAACAAGGACTAAAGGCAAATCTGCTGCTGCGGGAACATCCGCTTCTACGGTGAGAACCTGCGGCTCTGCCGGAGCTTGACGTTCCCCGGAAAGCTTGCCGGAGCAAAACTTGTCGGGAGCTTCTGCTTCAATGGAACAAACCCTAGGGCTTGCCAGAGCAGACTGCTCCTCAGCGCTCTTGGCGTTGATCTTGGGGACCTTCTTGGCGGCGGCTTCGGGAAGTTCTGCCGGAAAATAGTCACCAGGAATCAACTTCCTCTTCTTGCTCTGTCCAGTTGATGGCGTTACAGACGGTTGAGTCAGCTTGAGCACAAAGATCCCTGGTTCCACAGGTAACTTAAGTGCAGGGGCTCTCCTTCCTTCTGGGCGAGCAGATGAAGGTCACTCTCTTGGCCATGAGGTTTGTGGCCGCCTGTAAAGGCGCCGACAAACTGATGGCATAGGTCTGCCCAGGAGGATATGGAGTTGTCCGGCAAGTGCATGAGCCAGGACCTGACGTTGGGCTTGAGCACCAGCGGGAAGTAGTTGGCAAGGATCTTGTCGTCCCGCCCCCCGGCAGCCTGCACCGCGATGGTGTAGATGCTGAGGAACTTCCGACGGATGCGACTTGCCGTCGTACTTCTCTGGATACGTCTGGCTTGAAATTCTTCGTGCTGGGCCACTGGACTTGCCACAGCTCACGAGGAGTAAACGCAGGGCAAACCTACCGCGTACGGCAAGTCGCCTGGTTCCCCTGGCGCATGCATGTCGACAGAGGGCCCAGCGCGCTTGGTACGATTGACGTCGCGCTTCTCTTCCGCGCTCGATGCGAGTACGAGCGTCTTCTTGCTGTCGTTCGTGAAGAACTTGGCGCTGATCGCGACGAGCTCGTGGATCTGATGACGCGGTGGAGTCGCTGTCGAGGCGGATCCGGCGAGTTGGTGATCTTGGCCTTCGAGGCGGGGAGTGCACAGTGGTTGCACCCCACCGGTCTTGTCGCCACCGGCTCGCGCCTGGCTGACTTGCCGCGGCTACGACGTGCTTGGCTGCCGTTGAGTGTCGCCGTGGGCGAAGCCGATGAGACTCTGAATGGTAGCCCTCAGTCGTCGATCTTGTCTGCCGTTGGAGGGTAGTCCAGGAGCAGTTGAGCTCGCGCCAAAGCTTCTGCTGCAGTGGCGGGTGGCGGTGGCGAACGGTGCGAGGAGCGGGATATGCTCGGACTTCTAACTATGTTAGAAGGAGCAGTATCCCGTCCAGGCGACCGTGCCTCGCTCGTGCCAGCATGTTGGCGTGCATGCTGGTCTTGAGCACTCCGAGATCCACCAGCTCGATCTTGGTCCAGCAAACGCATGGTACCGTGAGTACCATGACGCTGCCGGTCCCGCGCCTCCTGAGATGGGCGCGGTGCATGTACGGACGCCGAGGTCTTGGAGTGCGCCCGGTCGTTGTGGGAGCCGGCTACGCCGCCGATGGGCAGCGCAGCCTTGTCCTTGGACCTGGCAGCACCGTGAGCTCCCTCGTCGACGCCCGTTCTTCCGCCGGCGTCTGCCCCATCAGCCGTTTGCTCCGGCGGTGGTGGGTTCGGCGCGGACGGAGCAGCCGCCTCCGAAGCCTTCTTCTTCGGCGGCATGTCGATGAAGATGATGAAGATCTAGCTCGTGTGAACGCCGGATCTGGTTCACACAACCTCGACTCCCCTACCTGGCGCGCCAAAGATGTCGGGGGACTAATCCACGAGCACCTATGGGACCGGCGGACCGAGTCCCTTTCGGTTTGGCGGGGGCGAGGGTCGCACGAAGAGCGGATGGAGGCGAAGCACACGAGCAGTTTACCTAGGTTCGGGCCGCACGGATGCGTAAAACCCTACTCCTGCTTTGTGGTTTGTATTGAGTTCTTGCTCGGGAGGGCGGAGTGCTACAGTACACCCCAGCAGCTAACGAGACCGAGCGTGAGTGTTCTCTTTTTTTTTCCTCTACGTTGCGCATGGGCCTCCTTTTATATGCTCAAGGGGTCACCGACAGGTGGCAACGTAGACAAGGGTAAAAATGGAAAGGTGTTGCGGTTGGTACAGCTACCTGCTACAGTGTATCATACCTAACCCTGACGGCAGGGGACCAGGGCATTAAATGCCCGTCTGCGTCGCCTAAATAGTGCAAAAGGGACCGTCAGGGACGCCACCCCTCGCCACGATGGCAATCTTGTCAGCGCCGCTTGCCACCGCGCACCGCTGGCTGCACAGCCTCCCGCCACGTACGCCTGGAAGGGTCCCAGAGCGACACGTTGGTGGATGTGCTGGAGCGCGGGCACAGAGTGGTGGCTTGCCGCGGCAAGCGCCTTGCCGCGGTCGTTGTCTTGTCGCGTCCGGGAGCTTGTCGCTCACCGGGCCTTGCCGGGACGCGTGGCGCGTCGCGGCAAGTTCCTTGAGATGCCTTGGTTGGCCTTCCCGGCAAGCTCCTCTTGCCGGGGTCTTGTCTCCTTGGCTTGGATACTTTGTCCTTGAATGGCTCCAAAGGAACCACGGAGGACCTTGGCGGTCACCCGGCAAGCCTTGCCGCGGGATGCTGCGACTGCCCGTGCACAAGTTTGGGATACTAGGGTACCCCTACTCTAGTACACCGACATAGGGGCGCGCCTCCCCCCCCCCCCCAGGCGCACCCTCCACCCTCGTGGGCCCCCTGTTGCTCCACCGACGTACTCCTTCCTCCTATATATACCTACATACCCCCAAATGATCAGATACGGAGCCAAAACCCTAATTCCACCGCCGTAACTTTCTGTATCCATGAGATCCCATCTTGGAGCCTGTTCCAGAGCTCCGTCGGAGGGGGCATCGATCACGGAGGGCTTCTACATCAACACCATAGCCCCTCCGATGAAGTGTGAGTAGTTTACCTCAGACCTACGGGTCCATAGTTAGTAGCTAGATGGCTTCTTCTCTCTTTTTGGATCTCAATACAATGTTCTCCCCCTCTCTTGTGGAGATCTATTCGATGTAATCTTATTTTTGCGGTGTGTTTGTTGAGTCCGATGAATTGTGGGTTTATGATCAAGTCTATCTATGAATAATATTTGAATCTTCTCTGAATTCTTTTATGTATGATTGGTTATCTTTGCAAGTCTCTTCGAATTATCAGTTTGGTTTGGCCTACTAGATTGATCTTTCTTGCAATGGGAGAAGTGCTTAGCTTTGGGTTGAATCTTGCGGTGTCCTTTCCCAGTGACAGTAGGGGCAGCAAGGCACGTATTGTATTATTGCCATCGAGGATAACAAGATGGGGTTTTCTTCATATTGCATGAGTCTATCCCTCTACATCATGTCATCTTGCTTAAGGCATTACTCTGTTTTTTAACTTAATACTCTAGATGCATGCTGGATAGCGGTCGATGAGTGGAGTAATAGTAGTAGATGCAGGCAGGAGTCGGTCTACTTGTCTCGGATGTGATGCCTATGTGCATGATCATGCCTAGATATTCTCATAACTATGCTCAATTCTGTCAATTGCTCAACAGTAATTTGTTCACCCACCTTAGAATACTTATGCTCTCGAGAGAAGCCACTAGTGAAACCTATGGCCCCCGGGTCTATCTTTATCATATTAATCTCCTACTACTTAGTTATTTCCTTTGTTATTTACTTTGCCTTTATTTTACTTTGCATCTTTATCACAAAAATACCAAAAATATTATCTTATCATATCTATCAGATCTCACTCTCGTGAGTGGCCTTATAGGGATTGACAACCCCTATTTGCGTTGGTTGCGAGGATTTATTTGTTTTGTGCAGGTACGAGGGACTGGTGCGTAGCCTCCTACTAGATTGATACCTTGGTTCTCAAAAACTGAGGGAAATACTTACGCTACTTTGCTGCATCATCCCTTCCTCTTCGGGGAAAACCAACGCAGTGCTCAAGAGGTAGGACGTAGCAATGACATCAAAAAACGGGCAAGCCATGAAAACATCATGCTAGCTATCTTACGATCATGCAAAGCAATATGACAATGAATGCTCAAGGCATGTATATGATGATGATGGAAGTTGCATGCCAATATATCTCGGAATGGCTATGGAAATGCCATGATAGGTAGGTATGGTGTCTATTTTGAGGAAGATATAAGGAGGCTTATGTGTGACAAAGCGTATCATATTACGGGGTTTGGATGCACCGGCGAAGTTTGCACCAACTCTCGAGGTGAGAAAGGGCAATGCACGGTACTGAAGAGGCTAGCAATGATGGAAGGGTGAGAGTGCGTATAATCCATGGACTCAACATTAGTCATAAAGAACTCACATACTTATTGCAAAAATCTATTAGTCATCGAAACAAAGTACTACGCGCATGCTCCTAGGGGGATAGATTGGTAGGTAAAGACCATCACTCATCCCCGACCGCCACTCATAAGGAAGACAATCAATAAATACCTCATGCTCCAACTTCGCTACATAACGGTTCACCATACGTGCATGCTACGGCAATCACAAACTTCAACACAAGTATTTCTAAAATTCACAACTACCCACTAGCATGACTCTAATATCATCATCTTTATATCGCAAAACTATTGCAAGGAATCAAACATATCATATTCGGTGATCTACTAGTTTTATGTGGGATTTTATGACTAACCATGTGAATGACCAGTTCCTGTCATCTCTTTAAATAGATATAAGTGAAGCAAGAGATTTTAATTCTTTCTACAAAAGATATGCCCACGCTCTCACAAATATAAGTGAAGCAAAAGAGCATTCTACAAATGGTGGTTTTCTATGTGAAGAGAAACAGGCAATCCAAACTTCAAAAGATATAAGTGAAGCACATGAAGCATTCTATAAAGCCATACTCGAAAGATATAAGTGAAGTGCAATGAGCATTATATAAATCAACTAAGGACTATCTCATTCCAGCATGGTGCATAAAAGAAAAATGAAAACTAAATGAAAAAGACTCTCTGAGATTTACGCATATCATGTGACGAATAAAAATATAGCTCCAAGTAAAATTACCGATGATTGTTAGAAGAAAAAGGAGATGCCTTCCAGGTCATCCCCAAGCTTGGTTGCTTGGGAGTACTTGAATATTTCCTTGGGGTGCCTCGGGCATCCCCAAGCTTAGGCTCTTGCCACTCCTTATTCCTTCATCTATCGTGATCTCTCCCAAAACTTGAAAACTTCAATCACACAAAACTTAACGGAAAGTTTGGTAAGATCCGTTAGTATAATAAAGTAAATCGCTACTCTAAGTATTTTTGCAAACCAATTCATATTTTGCATTATAGCTACTGTAATATAACTTTTCCATGGCTTAATCCACTGATAGAAATCGATAGTTTCATCAAAACAAGCAAACTATGCATCAAAAACAGAATCTGTCTTAAACAGGACAGTCTGTAGTAATCTGAACATTCACCATACTTCTGGTACTCCAAACATTTTGAAATAATTAGGAAAAATAAAAAATCTGTATAGAAAGATAGTGCAAAAAGTTTCAGAACCGTTTGACATTCCAGTAAAAAAAATGCAAAATCGCGCACTACAGCCAAAGTTTTTGTTCTGCACTGCACAAACCAACAAGCAATGTAAACATCCTAAAGGCAAATCTTGGCACATTTATAAAACAACGGAATTGTACAATGGTATAATTATATTTGTTGAAAAGTTTATGTAATCAAGATTAACAAAGTTTCCGTGAGCATCAACAAAGTTCTAGGAGCTCCCCACTTCAACAATGCTTGGCTTTCTCGGTTTCACTTCCTTTTTTTGAAACGTTTTGGGTTCCCCTCTTTTTTTTAAACTATATAAAAGCACTCAATAGAAATAAATGACTCTCTAAAACTTCTGGGTTGTCTCCCTGGCAGTGCTTTCTTTAAAGCCATTAAGCTAGGCATAAGGTGCTCAAGTAATGAATCCACCCTCATCCCAAGGTATATCAAAGCCAATTCTAATTAACAATGATTTGTAATTTAGTATTGAGCACAAAGCAACATATATCATGTAATGACGAAGTCTAACTCTCTTCCTATGCATCGGCATGTCATAAAAGAACAATTCATGCACACATAGTAAAGGCCAATGCATAGTATAAACAGTTTCTTGCAATTTTATCATATTGGAAACATGGAGAGGCGGAGATGTAGTTCCTCTCTCATAATAATTGCAAGTAGGAGCAGCAAGCACATGCATATTATATCTATCAAAATCATCATGTGTAGTTGTCGGTGTCAAAACCGGCGGATCTCGGGTAGGGGGTCCCGAATAGTGCGTCTAAGGTGGATGGTAACAGGAGGCAGGGGCCACGATGTTTTACCCAGGTTCGGGCCCTCTTGATGGAGGTAATACCCTATGTCCTACTTGATTGGTCTTGATGATATGAGTATTACAAGAGTTGATCTACCATGAATCAGAAAGGCTAAAGCCTAGAAGCTAGCCTATGGTATGATTGTACTTTGTCCTATGGACTAAAACCCTCCGGTTTATATAGGCACCGGAGGGGCTAGGGTTACACAAGGTCGGTTACAAAGGAGGAGATATACATATCCGTATTGTCTAGCTTGCCTTCCACGCCAAGTAAAGTCCCATCCAGACACGAGACGAAGTCCTCAAGCTTGTATCTTCATAGTCCAACAGTCCGGCCAAAGGATATAGTCCGGCTGTCCGAAGACCCCCTAATCTAGGACTCCCTCAGTAGTAGTAAAACGCAACCCATCAATATAATCCTTAATAAGGGCAAACTTCTCCGATATAGTGTAGTCGTGAGAATTCAAATAGATAATAGGACTTTCAAGCGTGGGTGCAATAGAAACAATTTCATGTTTAACATAAGGAACTATAGCAAGTTCATCTCCATAAGCATAATTCATATTGGCATCTTGTCCACAAGCATAGAAAGCATCATCAAAAAGGGATATTTCAAAAGAATCAACGGGATCATAACAATCATAGCAATCATCCATCGGTAAGCACGAAGGGAAATTAAACAATGTATGAGTTGAAGAGTTACTCTCATTAGAAGGTGGACACCGGTAGCTAATCCGCTCTTCGTCCTTTTGTTCTTCGCTCTCCTCATCATCTTTTTCATTGAATGAGCTCACAGTTTCATCAATTTCTTCTTCCATAGACTCCTGCAAAATATTAATCTCTTCTTGGACAGCGGAGATTCTCTCAATAAAATCATCAATATCGGAATTGAATTCATAATTCTCATAGAAATATCTAACTATAGCAAAATTTTCAGGTCTGTAAACAGCATCATCAAGATTTTCACACTGTTTAAACAAAGATTCAATTTCATAAGCACCCATAAAAGCAACGAATTCTTCTATTCGTTCCACATCATAGTAATCATATATACCATTAGCATATGAAGCTAAGGTTTCATTATCATTAAATTCACATGAAAAGGGCAGGTGTGGAGCCTTCATCCTAGAGCAACAAGTATAATCATATCTCAAGCATAGTTGCCGAGGATACCAATGCAACATATAAATTTGATCCCATAATAGTTTCCCTTTTTGAGTCAAGCGATAATCCCTAAAGTATTCACGTTGATCCAACGTGTCTCCCATAACATAATTGAATGGGGTTTTCTTAGGATTATCAAAGTAGTACATAATCTCTTTCACATAATGAGCATCGAGGGTTTTAGGAGGTTCCCCATCTCCATGAGTAGCAAGTAAACCTAAGTTTTTTGGTATTTCGTGTTCCATATCCATAAATAAAGATAGAGAACAACTTAGAACAGCAAATAAAACTTACTTAGTGATAACGCAAACAAGCACACACAAGAATATTCACTCCATGCTATTGATCCCCGGTAACGACGCCAGAAAAAGGTCTTGATAACCCACAAGTATAGGGGATCAATTGTAGCCTCTTTCGATAAGTAAGAGTGTCTAACCCAACAAGGAGCTAAAGGTAGAAAAAATATTCCCTCAAGTTCTATCGACCACCGATACAACTCTACGCACACTTAACGTTCGCTTTACCTAGAACAAGTATGAAACTAGAAGTATTTTGTAGGTGTTGTTGGATCGGTTTGCAAGATAATAAAGAGCACGTAAATAAAAAGTAGGGGCTGTGTAGATGAAGACACAACTAAGTTAGTTTTAGTAGAGAGCTTGTTGTCACACAAGAAAGTTATTTGTCCCTATGCAATCGATAACTAGACCGGTAATCATTATTGCAATTTTATTTGAGGGAGAGGCATAAGCTAACATACTTTATCTTCTAGGATCATATGCACTTATGATTGGAACTCTAGAAATCATCCGCAACTACTAAAGATCATTAAGGTAAAAACCAACCATAGCATTATAAGGCATCAAGTCCTCTTTATTCCCATATGCAAACAACCTACTTACTCGGGTCTGTGTTTCTATCACTCACGCCACCCACCATAAGCAAATCATGGACATATTGCAAACCCTACAGCGGGGATCCCTCACGCTTCCGCGACACGGAGAGCACCATAGGACAACACCAATAATAAAACATGCAACTCAAACCAATCACGATCATCAATTAACCCATAGGACAGAACAGATCTACTCAAACATCATAGGATAGCCATACATCATTGGGAAATAATATGTAGCGTTGATCACCAGGTTTAAGTAGAGATTACAACAGGTAAAAGAGGGGTTACAGTGCTGTATAGAGGGGGGAAGAGTTGGTAATGACGACAGCGAAGTTGTTGGTGTAGATTGCGGTGACGATGATGGCCCCGACGGTGTTCCGGTGCCATCGGGAGAGAGGGGGAGAGAGCCTCCCTTCTTCTTCTTCTTCTTCCTTGACCTTCTCCCTAGATGGGAGAAGGGTTTCCCCTCTGGTCCATGGCATCCATGGCATGGGAGGGGCGAGAGCCCCTCTGAGATTGGATCTGTCTCTTTTTGTTTCTGCGTTCCCTGATTCTGCCCTTTCACCGTTTCTTATATTCCCAGATATCCATAACTCCGACTGGGCTGAATTTTTGTCATAGTTTTTATCCGGATATTAGCTTTCTTACTGCGAAAGAAGGGCACCAACTTCCTTACGGGGTGGCCACGAGGGTCAGGGGCGCGCCCCCCTCCTCATGGGCCCCTCGAGCATCATCTCGCGTTGATTTCACTTCCCAAAATTCACATATATTCCAAAAAAAATAACCGTCAGTTTTTATTCTGTTTGGACTCCGTTCGATATGGATTTTCTGCAAAACAGAAAACATGCAACAAACAGGAACTGGCACTGGGCACTGGATCAATATGTTAGTCCCAAAAATAGGATAAAAAGTTGCCAAAAGTATATGAAAGTTGTATAATATTGGCATGGAACAATCAAAAATTATAGATACGACGGAGACGTATCAGGTCCCACTTGTCATTGATCAAATTTGGACCTAAAACTGACAAATCTGAAAGACGAGATTCGAACTGGCAACTTGGACTACAAAGCGTAAGTCGATAGCGTGAAACAACAATGGTTGTTGGCTTTGTCCCATAATTTGATTTTTATACAGTATTACGTTGAGTAGAGTAGAGGAAGTGGCTCATCAACACGTGCATGACTGGTGGGTCCTAGGTCTGCAATTTCTCTCTCCTCTCCATCGTCTAACCTTTAGATGCACGGGCACACAAAAAGAGCAGCGCTAGCTTGCCGTGGTGTTATTATAACTAAAAAAGCTTGGAAAATAGAAGAATCGCCTAGAACAAGAGACGTTGTGGCTGGTCGAGACAGAGCTAACCACACCTATCCTCCGTGCCACGTTAGCATGATGAAGCTGTGTGGCTAGTGGGGTGTTTTCGACCGACTGGCTGGGTCCTGAGGTTGAACCATAGGTAGTATGTCTGATACAGTATATTTTTACATGCACATTTTTCCTCCGTGCCGAGACGTGGCACACCCTACACAACAAAAAAAGACACATCCGTGACATTTTGGGCCGAACGAAATTTTTTTCTGTCATACATATGACAGTTCTATGACGATAATTGTGACAAAACCCGGTATCATCATAGATGTGGTGGACTCCTACTTCTGTGACAAAAAATCATGACAGAAAATGGGCTTTTCGTCCTGGGCGGGCCGGAGACACAGTTGCATGACATTCTTTGGGTCGTCCATGACGGAAAAAACCGAGGTAGAAGCGAGGGGGACGAAAATTTTGGGGAGTTCCCGGTTATGGTGGGAGGTCGGGGGCTGAGCGATGCGCGTTTCTCTCGTACACGTACGCGCGTGTGTGTGAGGTGTTGGCTCTAACTGAACCCGAGCGAGGCGTTGGGCTCTAACTGAACCCGAGTGATTGCACTGCAGGCTACGCGTTACTAAACCCGAGCGATCGATCGATGGCTGTTAACTGAACCCGATCGAGTGATTCCTTTGCTACTGCTGCTAACTGAAGCCGATCGATGGGATGAACAGTGAGCGTTGCGGGGGGGGGGGGGGGGGGGGGGGGAGGTTGGATGAACAGTGAGCGGTGGCGTTGCCTCTGGATGAACAGGACCCCGTGGTGTGGTGGAGGGCTGGATGAACAGCAGACGGTGGAGGGGTGGATGAACAGGACCCCGTGGTGTGGAGGGCTGGATGAACAGTAGACGGTGGAGGGGTGGTTGAACAGGACCCCGTGGTGTGGAGGGCTGGATGAATAGTAGACGGTGGAGGGTGGTTGAACAGTAGCCGGTGGAGTAGCGCGCGGTGGAGGCTGGATGAACAGGAGCCCGTGGATGAACAGTCGTAGGTGGAGGCTGGAGGAGGTCGACGGTGGATGAACAGTAGCTCGTGGAGGCTGGAGGGGGTCAACGGTGGAGATGAACAGTATCCAGTGGAGTCCCGTTTTGCAGTACGCCACACCCCTCCCGATGAACAGGACCCCCGTTTCGACCATAGCGCTCCAACACAAGTCCGTTTCGTCCGTTTTGTGGTACGCCACACCCCTCCCGATCAACAGGACCCCCGTTTCGACCGTAGGAGGTCCGTTTCTTCCGTTTTGCGGTACGCCAGACACCTCCCGATGAACAGGATCCCGTTTTGAATGTGGCTGGTCGAACACAAGGCCGTTTCCTCCGTTCTGTGGTACGCCAGGCCTTGTTTCCATCGCATGTTCCATCCAAGCCCTCCTGATGAACACGACGCATTCTGTTGCCTCTCCATGAACACGACGACGACGATGTTTCTCCGTTCCGACCCAGCCATGTACACGAGCCCTGGTCGTACGTATGCGCGAGTAGGCGTTCGAGACCCCGCCCGTATGTACACATACGTGGCCGTATTTTCTTTCTTGCACCCTGGCTGCTGTACTTACGTGTGCATGCTACGTGTGTGCCTCTATTACGCGCGCCTCTACTACGACACGTGTGTGCGTCTACATCGACCAGTATGTACGTACACCTTCGCGACCAGAATGACAACGCTACGTACGCTTCGACCAGGTGGGTCCCAACTGTCAGGCACTTCCTTGCCTGCGAAGATGTAGCTGGTGGGTCCCAGCAGTCAGGGGGGTGAAATACGGTGGCCCGTCCGGTGGGTCCCGCTGTTAGGTGGAGGAATAATTATTTTGCACGTAATAAGGAGGCACTTCCTTGCTGCGGCCGTGGACCCAGCTGTCAGCCTCTCCACGTACAGTCCACGTCTGATGGAAGCCGTTCCTTGACCACGTTGACCACGCCACGCCGAGAGCACCAGGGCGGTGGACGACGGCGAGGCCTAGGAAGGGGACAACGCGGAGCCAGGGAAGACGCGGCAGTGGATGCCCACGCGTAGAGGAGTACGAGGGTTCACTGGTTCGCTGCGGTGTGAGGCTGCCGTCGCCGCAGAATAACAGGGGATGTGGGTGAGTAGAGGGATGGCCTAGCCAGCGGTGGGAGTAGTAGGGGGTGGTGAGGCCTCCGCCGCATCACAGCCGGCCACGGGAGGCAGGAGCACGAGGCACGACCGGCGCTGGTTTGGGCGGCTAGAGCAAGAAGACCAGAGGTTGAAGAAGCACTACGGCTGTTGGATGGACATCATACGGTCACTGAAGCTAGAATCGTGCATATTGACTAAGTTGACAAAGCCCTCCATCCCCGTCAACTTAGTAGGCCCACAAGTCATCCTGCCACTATATTGGGTCCCAGCTAATAGGGGGAGTATTCATTTTTTTGTGCGTAATAAGGAGGCACTTCCTTGCGTGCGAAGATATAGCTGGTGGGCCTGAGCTGTCACCGGAGGTAACGTTTTTTTCGTGAAATACAAAGGCCCTTTCGGTGGGTCCCCGATGTCAGGTGGAGGAATCATTATTTTGCGTGTAATAAGGAGGCATTTCCTTGCGTGCGGCCGTGGACCCAGCTGTCGGCTTCTCCACGTAAAGTCCACTTCAGATGCATGTCGGTCGTTGACCACGTTGACCAGGCCACGCTGAGAGCACCAGGGCGGTGGATGACGGCGAGGCCTAGGAAGGGGACGAGACGGAGGAAGGGAAGACTCGGCAGTTGTTTCCCACACGGAGGGGAGTACGACTATACGAGGGTTTACTAGTTCGTCTGCCGTCGCCGGAGAATAACAGTAGGTGTGGGTGAGTAGAGGGATGGCTAGGCCAGCGATGGGAGTACAGTCGGGCGGTGAGGCCTGCGTGGCAGAACAGCCAGCCGCGAGGTTTTTTTGGAGCCCTTATTCTTTTTGTTAGCATTACAGCCCATATTGTGGCAACTGTTAAAAAATTATACAAAATTTTGCATATTTTGGTGCGGTCCAAACTATTTTTAATCCCAAAATTTCGACTCACATTCAAACTGATTTTAAAAATAAATTTATATCAATACAAAATCCAACAAATTCTACATGCAAAAAAATTAATATAATTTAAAATCTTGAAATGAAAAAAAAGATATTTGAAACTAATTGCCGGTTTGATGTGTTTTAAAAATGTACAACCCATTTCTCATTACTGATGGGCCATTTTCTCGGCCAGCCGAATGAAAGCTCTCCCCGTCTTGAAAGAATTGCAGCCCAACAGGCCTGACAAAGCGACTTACTTGGAAAATCACAAAAAAAAAACTTGGTTGTGGCCGTGGACCTAGCTGTCAGCCTCTCCACGTACAGTACTCTTCCGATGGAGGTCGTTCCTTGACCACATTGACCACGTCGCGCGGAGAGCACCACGGCGGTAGACGACGGAGAGGCCTAGGAAGGGGATGACATGGCAGTGGAAGCCCGCGCGGAGAGGACTACGAGGGTTCACTAGTTCGGCTACAGTGTGAGGCTGCCGTCACCGCAGGGCCTGGCCAGCGGTGGGAATAGTAGGGGGTGGTGAGGCATCTGCGGCAGCACAGCCGGGCACGGGAGCAGAAGCATGCAGCACGACTGGCGCTGCTTTGGGCGGCTAGAGCAAGAAGACCAGAGGTTGAAGAAGCACTACGTGTCAGGGCCGGATTTTCGGGATATTAATTTCCCAAAAGCAGCCCTTGTGCTCACCAGCCCCAGGATTACTGTTAGCTGATGAGACACTAACTTGTTACAGAAACTCCAAGCAAAATACAAAATATGAAGTACAAGACCATTCTGGCCTATGGGTACAACAATTTGTTTCTAGAGGTTGATGGCGGAAGCGGTTTGCGGATCATTAGCGTCTATGGGACTCCATTTCACACGAACAGCTGACTAGGATAACTCCTATCTTCGCAAGGCTTCTATCACCATTACGTAGGTTCCGGGGCTTTCATCGCAACGCTCCTTTCCACGCAAGAAATCTGGCCAATACAATAGCCAGGGACAAGCCAGTGAGTACTTTGAATGTACTCGCAAACATTAAGAACACAGGTATAATATAGCCACTGAAAATCATGCTTTAAAATATCCTATGATCACTTCGTCAGTTATGAAATAAGGTTCATGATGCAGGCAAGTAGATCATTTAAATAAATCACGAGTAAACAATCAGGGTGTAAAAATATAAAGCACCGATCGGGTGTCTGAAGCGATGCCTCGAAAGGATAATAATATGAAGCATGCCTCAGTCGGGCGTCTGAGCGACACCACAGAAAGGGCTTATATATAAAAGGAATAACAAGAATGCCACAATCGGGCGTCGGTGCGACACCACATAAAGGGCTTATAAGTAAATGAAATAACGGACATGCCACAGTCGGGCGTCTGTGCGACACCACATAAAGGGCTTATAAGTAAATGAAATAATGGACATGCCACAGTCGGGCATCTGTGCGACACCACATAAAGGGCTTATAAGTAAATGAAATAACAAACATGCCACAGTCGGGCGTCTGAGCGACGCCACAAAAAGGGCTTATATATAAACATATTCACAGTGAATATCCAGGAGGTAGTACCGTCCCAGGGATATTCATTATTTCAAACAATGCAAACGGTTAGTCCACAATGATAATAATCATAACCATCATATATTACAAGTCATAATCAATATTCTGGTTTAGTAGTTTCTCCTCCGAAGACCGACACTAAGACCGACGCTTGACCCATCCCAGACTGTAGTCCTTAACCATGGACACGGCTATTCGAATAGGTTCAATATCTCTGCAGAGGGTGTACTCTTTACCCACGAGTAATGGATTTCTTTAGTCCATCGGAACTAATTCCATCTACAGTCTTTTAGTCGAAAGCACGCCTGACTTGCACACACCAGCTTAACTTTACTCGTGTCTGGAATCACCCAGACAACTGTTAAGCAAAACTGTAAGTGGGGAGGCTACAACCTCGCGTAGCATGGGATCAAATTTTTATCGCGCGCTCTAAGGGGTGGCCTCCCCTCTCGGTCCCAACCGGAAACACCCATGCCCCCGGACCAGGTGGCATGCCTACCAGCTACAACCGGTATCTTCCACCATGGCCTCTCTATACGGTGTGTGCTAGGATAGGGGTTGACAACTTACTGAACCGTACCCTACTTACGGCAGGGGCAAGTGGCAGCATGAAACAAGTATGGGGGTTACTGGAACAAGACTCGATCTACGGCCGACTCAGGAGGCTTAAGTATTTCCTGCATGGTTAGCTCAATAATTATATTTCACAGCCATCAGACACAACCACCACTTATCATACCTCCCCCTGCCCTACCGGTCATAACCGTCTCAACGAGGGACAAGCTCGTGTCTACACAAGACAGAGACTATCCCAGGTCCTTCCCGATAGACATGAGAGGCATATGAGGGTGATTTCTATCACAAGCTTATCCATTTCCAACAGCAAGAATTTTCATTTATGCACTCAAGGTGTATGATCATATCGTCACATAAAAATAACCAACGCTTCATGTTGAGGTGGTGTTATAACCGTATCGAACAACCCACAAAACATTATGCCAGGGTTCAGAATGCTTGCCTTCAAGGTGTGGAGAGGTGAGGTGCACTCCAATACTTTTTGAAAGCTCTCTTCTCTCTCTCCAAACTCCTATTTTCGAAAATATGCAAACAACCCATACTTTAAAAACAGTACAAAAAGTTGTCCTAATTATTTTTGAAATAAATCTTAAAAGAAACTAGGTGAAATTTGAGAGAGGTAGGAAAAAGAATCAATTCATTTGGACTTATACTTAAAAAGTTATAGCCAGTCAAAGTTTCAGTCAATTCTGTTTTTAAAATAAAACAGAAAAGAAAACATTTTAAAAGGAATACGCTTTCGAGGTAGCGAAGACGTACTCTGGGGTTTACGTCTTCACTTATCCAGCGTGGACCGGCTCGTGGTGACTAACAGTGGGTCCAGCGGGCCCACTGGTCAGGTTTGACTGGTCTCCACTCCCTCCCCTTTCGTCTGCCCGAGCGGGGGCGGGACTCCGGCGATCGTCGCCGGTGAACGGGGGCTCCTCGAGGGCATCCGAGGCCAGGGATGGATCCGCTACTCCTAGGTGGTCCTCTCGGTGGTCGACTGGCCGGTGGGAACGGAGGGAATCGCCGGCGGCGAGCTCCGCGGCGGAGGGAGCTTCGGGCATGATTGGAGGCTTTGTCTCCGGTGGCTCCCGATCAAAATCGAGCTTGGGGGTGGACTCACGAGACGAAGGGAGGGCCCCTGGTGAAGAGAGTGGAGGGGGAGAGGCCCTGGTGGCGCCAGAGTGAACGAGACAGTGGCGGCGGCCGTGGTTGCCAGAGATGAGGAAGACGACCCCTCTGGTCTTTCTACTGCCAAGGGAGGGTCAGTGAGGGAGTGAGGGAAGTTGCTTGAGGGTTTGGTGAGCTCGGGGGCTCCTTATATAGCGATCGGGGGCGGTTCCGACGATGGCCGAGGATAAGAACGCCGGCGACCGCCGTACTGTGCTGCAGGGCGACGTGGCGGCGACGAGGGCTTGTGGACAAGGCTGCGGATGAGCTTGAGCTGTTCATGGGGGCAGCTGGCGAGCGCTGGTGGCTCAGGCGGTGCCGTCCACGGCAGAGGCTGCTGTGGCCGCCCGCTAGCCGCCGTTGCCGACCTGATGGCGGCGTTGTTGGGCGCCAAGGGGGCTTGGCTGGTTCCTGCGAGCGGATGAGGTCGGGGGTGCGGCTCTGCAGGCGAGCAAGGGCCGGGGCACGACGCGGCGACCCGAGCGCACGCACGTGCAAAACGCGCGCTCTGGGCGCGCCCAGAGCACGCATGCGACGTGCTCGACAGTATGCCAGGGTAGCCTAGAGTGCTTGAGAGGGGCTGGCAAATAACAGGACTAGTTTAGGGATAGCAAGGGGATCAAAGGACATGGTGGTTTGGTCAGGGGCTCAAGTTCACAATGTAAACTTGAAATCATGCCAAATCTGGCAATGCACACAGGGTGTTTGACAAAATGGCAAAGGCATTTAGGCAATTCTTGGGGTGGCCAAATTCTCTAGATCAATGTCTCTTTAGATGATACAGAGGGTGCTGAGGTTAGTTTGCCAAAAGCTCAAAATTGTTAGTGTAAGTTTTGCCAAACTTCAGTTCTGGGCAGAAGGAAAAAGGCATTGTTTTAGGAGCCAAAAATCTTCCAATGGGTCCACTCTCCTGGACTTAAGGATTTGGTATGGTGTACTACAAGCAGGAGAAAGCTCATGGCCACTAGAGAAAAATTTATTAGGGATGTAGTAGAAATCACCAGGTTGGACCAGAATGAAAAAGTGGTTGATTCACTCAAATTTTTCAAATAACATCAATGGGTTTTTGCATGAAGTTGAATAATATACTCCTATTAACATCCCATAATATTTGTGGAAGCTAGAAAGAAATATTTAAAGGGGTTGTAGTGCAAAATTGCTCTCTGGACCAGATTTGGAAACTTGGTGTAGAGCTCAAAATATTAAATGAATGAACTATATTTTTTGCATAGAAGTGATTTAAAAACATCACATGACACCTCCAAATTTTGGTGAAAATTTTAAATAAATTTATCAAGTGGTTTTAGTTCAAAAGAGCTCCAAAACTAAAGGAAAAAATCATTTTAGGGAATAAAGCTCAGAGAGAAATAATTGTGCAAATCAATTCCACTGATAATAGAAATGTGTTCTTGAGAGGTTAAACAACTCCAATAATATTTTTGGAAAGTTTTTCACTTGAGGTAAAAACTCCATAATAAGGAAAAGGATGGCTCTGAAATCAAAAGAAAATCCAGAAAATTAAAAGTTTAAATTTCCTGGAAAAATTTTAATTAATAAAACAAGGTTAAAATTTTGGGGTGTGACACTACGGCCGTTGGATGGACATCGTACGGTCACTGGAGCTAGAATCGTTCATATTGACTAAGTTGACAAAGCCCTTCATCCCCGTCAACTTAGTAGGCCCACAAGTCAGCCTCCTAGCAAGGTGGGTCCCAGCTAGCCGGGGGAGTATTCATTTTTTTGTGCGTAATAAGGAGGCACTTCCGGCGGGTCCGAGCTGACAGCGGGAGGAACATTTTTTCGCGAAATACGGTGGCCCGTCCGGTGGGTCCCAGCAGTCAGGGGGAAACGATTTTTTTCGCAAAATACAGGTGGCCCGTCCGGTGGGTCCCTGCTGTCAGGTGGAGGAATAATTATTTTCCACGTAATAAGAAGGCATTTCCTTGTGGCTGCCGTGGACCCAACTGTCAGCCTCTCCACGTACAGTACTCTTCCGATGGAAGTCGATCGTTGACCACATTGACCACGCCACGCCAAGAGCACCACGACGGTAGACGATGGCGAAGCCTAGGAAGGGGACGACGCAGAGCCGTGCAAGACGCGACAGTGGATGCCCACGCGGAGAGGAGTACGAGCGTTCACTGGTTCGGCTGCGGTGTGAGGCTGCCGTTGTCGCAAAATAACAGGGGGTGTGGGTGAGTGGAGGGATGGCCTGGCCAGTGGTGGGAGTAGTATGGGGGCGGTGAGGCCTCCGCAGTAGCACAGCCGGCCACGGGAGGCAGGAGCAGGCAGCACGACCGGTGCTGCTTTGGGCGGCTAGAGCAAGAAGACCATAGGTTGAAGAAGCACTATGGCCGTTGGATGGACATCATACGGTCACTAGAGTATTGACTAAGTTGAAAAGGCTCTCCGTCCCAGTCAACTTAGTAGGCCCACAAGTCAGCCCAACAATATGGTGGGTCCCAGCTAGCAGGGGGTATTCATTTTTTTGGGCGTAATAAGGAGGCACTTCCTTGTGTGCGAAGATATAGCTGGTGGGTCCGACCTGTCAGCAGGGGAACGTTTTTTCACAAAATACAGAGGCCCTTCCTGTGGGTCCTAGCTGTCAGGTGGAGGAATCATTATTTTGCGCGTAATAAGGAGGCATTTCCTTGCGTGCGGCCGTGGACCCAGCTGTCAGCCTCTCCATGTACAGTCCAGTTCCGATGGATGTCATTCATTGACCACGTTGACCAGGCCGCGCCGAGAGCACTAGGGTGGAGGACGACGGCGAGGCCTAGGAAGGGAATGACACGGAGCCAGGGAATACTCGGCAGTTGTTTCCCATGCGGAGGAGTACGAGGGTTTACTGGTTCGTTTGCCATCACCGGAGAATAACAGCAGGTGTGGGTGAGTAGAGGGATGGCTAGGCCAGCGATGGGAGTATGGTGGCGCCGTGAGGCCTGCGCGGCAGCATAGCCGGCCGCGGGAGGAGGGAGCAGGCAGTCCCACCGGCGCTTGTTTGAGCGGCTTGAGCATGAAGAGCAGAGATTGAAGAAGCACGAGAGCCGTTGGATGGACATCCAACAGTCACTGCTCTCGTGTGTTGACTAAGTTGACAGGGAGTTGCGTGTGCGTCAAGCTTTTTTTTATGAAAGCATGCGCGTCAACCTGTAGTAGGCACACAAGTCAGCCTCAAATATGTGGAAAACAGCATACAACCCATCTGCCATTATTTTCAATAATGTACAGCCCATTTGCTAATTCATAAGAATTTTTTTGGAGCCCATCTTCTTTTTGTTAGCATCACACACCATATTGTGGCCACGGTTAAAAAGTATACGAAATTTTGCATATTTCCGTGCGGTCAACTGTTTTTAATCCAGAAATATCGATTCACATTCAAACTATTTTGAAAAATAATTTATATAAATATAAAATCCAAATAATTGTCCAGGCATAAAAATCAATGGAATTTAAGATCTTGTAATGAAAAAAAATTGAAACTAATTCCCGGTTTGATGTGTTTTAAAAATGTACAGCCCATTTCTGGGCAAACCAAATGAAAGTCTCCTCGTCTTGAATGATTTGCAGCCCAGCAGGGCCGATAAAGCAAGTAGGTCTTGTTTGGGTATTTCTTTTAAAAAATAGAACTGGCCTAGCCATTTTCAGCAAGAAAAAAACACAACTGGGCTCATGATGTGGTAAACATAAATAAAACCCTGGCTAGACGGGCCACAGCCCCCGCACAGCCCCGTTGTTACCCTGATCCATCACTAAAACTAGTATAAATAACAACTGCTTGTTCCTCAAAAAAACTGTGCGGCTTCCTGGGTCCCTGGTGTCAGCCGCTCGTAGTGTAATTCTCTCGTTTATTGACTACGTTGACAATGGTGTGAGCCCCAGATGTCCAACCAATTAGGAGGAACCATATTTTTGGGCTTGTACTGCCATGACGCTGGTGGGTCCCTACTGTCTTCCTCTCCACGTACAGGCATCTCCTTGTTCCTCTCAGTTGTTGATGACGTTGACAACGCAAGAGGGCGGCGCACCGCGCACGGCGAGCGAACCAAGGCCGCAAGGCGGAGGACGACGGCGAGGCCTCAGACAGAACGAACAGGAGCCGTTGAAGATGCGTCCGTCCAGCTGTAGGTGGAGGGGAGTACGAGGGTTGACTGGTTCGGGCGCGGGTGCGTGTTGGGGCTGACATCGCCAGAGAATAACAGGACGTGTGGGGGAATAGAGGGAGGGACTGGCCAACGTTGGAGGGTACGTACGGTAGGGCGGCGGAGGCGCGGCCAGCCATGGGAGGCGGGAGCAGGCGGAGCCGACGGGCTGGTTTGGTTTGGGCGCTTGGAGGAAGAAGAAGACAAGAGATAGAAGATACACGACAGATGTTGGATGTCAATCCAACGACTGGTAGGCAGAATCGTTTGTTGACTGGCTAATAAGTTGACACCACCTTGGATAGGCTATTTCCTCGCGGGTCCCAAATGTTAGAATCCAAATCTGTCACAGTCATGCAGCCTTTCCTATGAAAATTTACAGCCCATTTGATGTGCTAGTTCGAAATAAGTTTGTGGGTGCTGGTGGGGGCTAATCACTTGGCTTCTGTAATGCACATTGAGCTCAAGCAGCCGGCGAGAGTGATGTTATTTCGCTTGGTTTGGATTTGTTACAATATTTCACTCTAAATTAAACGAATGGCAAGCCATTTGCCTTGTTTCAAAGAAAATATGACAGTCACAGCCGAGTTGAAAAGGGCAGGAACATCTAACTCCAGCTTACAAACTGTACAAAAGCACGAGGGTTAATTGTTCATCAGGTTTACAAAAAAACCAGATTGAAAAGGGCAACAACATCTAACTCCAGCACTGTTTTCGGCAGTCACAGTCAAATGGATCGGTCAGGTCCATAGAATGAACATCCTGGGTCGTAAAATTTACTGGATTATGACCACAATATGTTGTAAATAGAAGCCCGGCACCTTCAGAAGCTCTTTTGCCCACCTGAAACTCCTTTTTTTGCTCTTCGACGTACCCATCCATCAAAACCATGCTGCTGATAAACTTAAGCCTGATGGACAATAGTAACCTCGCATTCAGTAGGAAGAATGTGACGAATCTTGTTTGCACGGTTGGCTACATATCGTTCTAGCGTTATTGTCTTCAATCGAATCTCATGAGAAGTGAGAAAATCCCGATGCTTACGAATCCATCGATTGGTTATAACTTTCTTACCCCGTCCTGTTGCCTAAATAGACATGAAGATTGAAAACAGTTAAGGTCTAAAAGAAGAGTGTCGAAAGAGCAACAGTTGAACGGTTAATTCTAGTACACTATATGCGGGCTTCCAATGTGCGTGAAATTATCACCTTTATATACAACTTCTCCAGACATGGAAAGCATTGCAGCAAGCCGATAATCTTGTTCAGATCAAAACTATTCATTTGGATATATAAGATCTTAACAGAATCCAGCACCATTGATAGGCCATCCATGGAGAAACTCTTCATTGAGCATAGAACATAATATGAGTACAAAATGTGTACCCCAAGATGATATATAAATTATGCGCAGAAATTTAAAATGCAGCTTATGGTTACAAGTGTAGATGATAATATAAAGTACCTGAAGAACTGTGGAGCCAAACACCATATTGAAATGAGCACAAAGATCATGTATTACACCCAAGGTCTCCAGTTTAGGCGCAGAGAGGACGGTTATTTGCAACGGTGAGTAACTAGAATCAAGGATCAACCTTTGAAGTGAAGGGGCATCTTGGATGATGAGTTACCTTCTGTCAAAAGAAATTCCAATTCTTACAAGGTTAGGCGACTTTATTTGGAGACAACCGATTCTAACTGTGAAAACAAGCACCAAGCACTCCAGCGTAGGGCAACTAGAGTGGATGATGTTGTGCAATGAGGCCTCCGATATACGAATCCGCACAAGTGAAAGTTTCTTGAGAAATGGGAGTCGAAGGTTTAGTACCAGATTGTCTGGTAGGTAGCACTGCGCAAAGGTGGCGGTGTGGAGAGAGGACGAAAACCCTGATATGGACATCAGTGCTGAGGGCACAAATTCATGGCGTTCGATATGTGGTATGTGATTTCCAGGGGAATAGTAGAACTCAAGCAGCTGTAGTTCTGTGAATTCAGGGGATTCCAGCCAGGCGTCCACCATGCAGGGCATGGTATGCTTGCTCAGGTAGCATGACGGGATGCAGAGGCTTTGAACGGAGCCCTAGTGGGAGGAGATGATGGCTCTGGGGATTTCAAAATCATTGAAGAGAGATAGCTAACGACAGTCGAGATTAAGGGGAATGGCGCTCCATAGAGGGCGCCACCGAATTGAGAGGACTTGGGTGCGGAAGCAATCCTTGGTGGGGAGAAGCAAGATGATCTCCCCAAGGATGGCGTTCGGGAGATCGCTGATGCGGTCCACCCGAGATTCTACGGGTTCCTGGGATCCGGTGGGGGTGGGGTCGCCGCTTCTCCCCGCACTGCTTGGTGCGGGATCTACAACAGGCGTCGCCGCTGGCGGGAGCCTCATCTTCTTGGCGCTGGGGTCAGCCAACTCCATTTTCCTCGAGGGCATCACGTCGCGCTCACGGATTTGAGCAGAGTAACGAATGACGAGCCTAGTTGTAGTGGGAGCGAAGAAGAAGGGGAGCTGGGGGTTTCTGTAGGAGTGAGGAAGAAGGGGAGCTAGGGTTTTCTATAGGAGTGAGGTGAGGAATTTGGGGTACGAGTGGAGCGAGCTGACGTGAGGTGGGTGGGAGCGAGGAGGAAGAAGAGCACCCAGGTTTTTGAATTGATTTTACTATTTACTAGTGTGGATGGGCTGTTTTGTCTTGGGACCCGGGAAACAATTACTACTAGTACAGTGGAGACACTCTACATCTACCCAGAAAAACAATTACTACTAGTACAGTGGAGACACTCTACCGCTTCTGGCTCCTCCTAGGTCATTAAAACGTCTCCCTCTACTGAATGCCATTATACTTTTGTTCACCGACATGCGGGCCATGCAGCGCGTGGGCCCAAATGTCATCCACCAAATTAGAAGGCAGTATGCAGGCGAAGAGTCACCCCGGTCGTAGCGCAGAAGTAACGAGCCGTCCTATCACAAAACTCCACCTCCCCGCAGTCTATGTTTGATGGACGAAGCAACCAACATTTCACTCTTCGCTGAATCCCCTTCTCCCTCACCGTCTTCAAGAAAGGCAACACTTGCATCTGCCACTGTTCTTCTCTCCGAACAAAGGGAAGGTAAGCGGATCCGTGATGTTGGTATATTTTCGTTCAGAGGAAAAAAAGAACTTTTGCAAAGCAGTAACCGATCCTCACTCTCTTTTTTGTTTCATTGTCATTGCGATTGTGTTTTCCTTTCAGTGGACTCCTAGTATTCGTCAGTTTCATGATGGACCAAGGAGAACTAGGCAAAGATCTGCCGATATTGGAGCCGACGCGGGAGGCTGATCCCCACGAGACAGAGAGCTCCAAGAAGATGGAGGCAACCACCAAGGCGACCCCAGATACTGAGATGGTCAACGCCCCATTTGAGGTTACAACCCCCGTGGCACTGCAGGAGCAGTTTTCCCCCTGCGAGGATGTGTCCCCCCCCCCCCCCCCCGCTAAGCTGCCCAAGGTGATTTCCTTCTTTGCCGATCTCAATTGTGGTTTTTCATCTATGTATGTGGTGATTTTTTTTAGAAAAGGAAGTATGTGGTGATTAATAATGCACAATTTTATTAGCTTCGATGCCACAGTATATGTAGTGGTTTAAATAACTTGTGCTTCTTATACTGAAAAGTAATTCAGAATTTGTTTTTGTTTCAATTAGAGCCCTGATGCAGACAAGGATTGTGTGGTTGTACATGTCACTCACTATGAGGCGGACGACCTGAATATACGCACTGGGAAAATAGAGCTCTTAGGCTGTTGGATCCTGGAAGCCATTTGCGGTTATACCAATGAAGAGTTGTATTCCAGCCTCACTATTGTCAGGCGTGTTGTCCAGGGTGTACTGAAGCACAAGAAGTTCAAAGCTACTCCTTTGTTTGTGAGGAATACTATTCTTGTCAAGCTTACGCAGGAAGATGACGTGGCATGCCTCCACAAACAAGTTTATTAGTGGCAAGGCCACAAGGTTGTCTTCATGAAGGTTCATAGGATTGAGCTGCTGCGGGACGTCCTCGATGATGTTCATGGCAAGGTCCGTCTTGTATCTAGCCCAAATTAGATCGAGGCATGAAATAGTTGCCCCAGCTAGTGTTTAATAGTAGTTTGGATTGTGTCTAATTATCCAAACCTTGCATGTTATCGACCCCTCTGGGCTAGTACTCTGTTTGAATCCGTCTATGGGAACTTGTGCTACTTTTGTGTGCCCGTGAATCATGTGAGAACCATCGTAATTGTTGCCAAAATAGATGCGTCCTCACTAGTTTTTTCATGAATATGGCATGGTAAGACATAAGTTGTCATGGTTTATCATACGAGCAGTGTGTGTTTTGACGAAATAGAGCACTCGTTCGAGAACTGTGCGCCGACATATACATAAGTACTTGTAAACACTGTTGGTGCTACCCCACTTGTAAGCAGTTGTGCAAAACACGGCACATTGGCTCAGCTCGCTTCAACACTAGGCTATCGACCAGCTAACAATCAACATTCTGCTGTTTGACATATAAGCAACTATGTATCTTGTTACAGTGGTTCATGCAGTTAATTGAGGCCACAATGTAATAAATTACAAATGTTCACACGCTAGTCCATCGCTCATGTGGAACACTCACATTAAACTCATCTTAATAAAAAACTTGAAAAGCATAAGTTAAGCAATTTTATACATCTCAATGATTCATAGAACATAACAAACATATACTAGTTCACAGCAAAAGACAAAGTTGTGAGAAGGTTTACAAATCAGGAAAAAACAAGCAAGGCTTCTCTCTGAGAAAAGGGCCTCCCGGCAGGCTTAAATTTCCTGGAGTTCACTCTGGTTTTTTCTTGTTGCCACCATTCAGGGTTAGGTTCTGTCATTCTAGAATAACCAAATATAATTGTGGTATCAGCTGGAATGCTGAACTGAACCATGCAGTGTACTGACCAGCTGAAATGCTTGTGCATTCCACTAAATTTAAGCACCGCTATTTGCAGAAATAAGCAGACCACAATGCCTCTTGTTCGCGCACCTGTCCAAAAAACCGCCATGCAGCCGTGCCAGCTAGTCCTTGGTCCATGGATGAACTGGTAGAAAGTGCATTCTGGACTAGGATGCAGTTGTTTTCGCTCGTCCCTGCACTGCAATTAGGAAGTAAAACGTACAAATCAACTTGTTTTAGATTGCGTTGGTCATTCTACCTTAGTTACTACCAATTTAGGGATACCTTGAAGACGGGAGGTTAGACGACGGCAGCGAGGGATAGCCATCTCATTTTGCGCAGTTGTACTAAAACTGAGGTGTGTGCTTTTGATTGCACGGATAGAAACGATACGGAGACAGACATCCCGAAATGATATGGAGACACACATCCCTGTTTGCGCAAATAAGATATACGGTTATTTAAACAGTGACAGATATTACTACTTTCCCCGTTTCCTCTTAGAACCAAGTCCTAGATTCATGCTACAGCTTTCCCACTTTCTTCCCTGTTTGAACCAACGCTTTGAGTCGATTGTATGAAATAGCTTTACTTCTAATCTACTACTACTATAATGCGGCAGTTTTGAAATTGGATTTACCACTCCATCTTCGGTTCTCCCGCCCAAACAAGCATTGGCTCAAAATCCACCGTTCATTTCCCCTCTCATGCATATCACTGCCGTCCATCAAACAAAGGATGACATGATCTGACGGCTAAGAGCTGCCGGATTCGCTCCCGCTCCTTGTGCACATGGCCGACTCTGCTCTCCAAGTAAACAAATAAAGAAGTCCCCGTTGAATCTGGATTGCACCAACTGAAGTTGAGAAATGTCTAGAAACTGCTGCCACCTCCTCACATGCAAGTACGACAAGATGGCAAATAGCTAGCACATTTTGGTTCCCTGTTGTCACCTGGGAAATAAACACTCTACTACTAACTAATTTTTTTAGATTACTGTAAAAATGGATTTTTTTAGATGCCGCTATACGCAAAGTTTACACTGTTCACATAACATAACATAACATTGCATGGCTGATGCTAGCTAAAGTTTTATTCTGCTTCATCGAGAAATGTAATATTTTTATTATTCGCAGAAAAAGTGTAATATTTTATTTCAGTCATACATAAGCTATACCTCAAGCTAATACAGGACATGAGTGTCTGTCAGACCTAAATGACTTATTTAGTTGCACAAAATAGTCCATAAACATGCATGTAAACCGTCAAACAACTCTGGAACTATACATTAGTGGAACCCAGGAAACAACATATAATAAAACTACAACTTTTATCTTGTAATCAAATTCTTACTTGGAACTCAGTTTGATTTGTGCAAGTGATTTGCTTCTTATTTCAGAATAGTCCTTAGATCATGCAAACAAACACACTATGATATCTACTCAAGATACGAGTACCCATTTCTCTCTCTAAAAAGAAGGTATATGAGTATCTATCATACGGAACATACGTGCAAAGCATGTGCCTTAGTAGACGTCTAGGTGGCTTTGGAATAGCGGACGGAAGTAGAAAAGGATCCACACGAAGGGAGCTGGGGCAGTAGAGCAAGGCAGGTTTCGAAGGAATACATACCTGAGGGTCGTCAGCATGTCGCAAAGACGGCATCGGGAGGCCGCATCTTGGCCACAATACCGCAGGGAGGAAGAAGGGGTCGGAGGCCCTCCCAAGCCGGCGCTCTCTCGGAGAGGATGGCACGGCCGCCGATCGGGACACGCGGGCAGCCGTTGGTCTCCTCCCTCGCCTCCGACGACAACGTGAACGATGCACCTACATCCCTGCCCCGGTCGAGGTTGTCCGGCCGGATTTGTGACCAGCTGTGAGCTGAGAGAGAGTGTGGCCATCTATGTGTTGCTTAGATATGGAGAGCATGATAGAGTGAACGAGAGGAACCCTAGTAAAGCAAGCGCTAAGGCTCCTGCTTTTATATATAGTGGAGTGATTTTGTTGTACCAGCTTCAAAAAATGTGCTCCTACGTGTACCCGCGAGTGGGTGTGAGAGAACTAGTGCGTGCGTGCACCGCTTCTCTTCGTGAGAGTACAATATACTATGCCCAAAGAACGTTCGCTAAAGAGTAATAGTACAAGTGTGTGACGTGTGAGCTAAAATAAAATGTGTGTGTCGTCTTTTGTTTTTTAGAAGTTCTGAGGGTAGGGTGTGAAGAGCACATATGTGCGTGACGTCTACCTGCAGATAGACGGTGGGTGCGACGTGCGAGTCTGCCAGAGGACTCGGGAGAGTTGTGACTCATGAGGGTGCGTGTGCGTGAGAGAGAGGGGGGCACGTATCAATGCAATGCATGTGTCCGTAAATCATTATCTGACAAACATTCGCCACAAGCCTTTTCCTGATGAACGACGTAAGGACCGTTAGATCAGCATCCGACAGTGTCAGTTTTGCCATGTCATTTAACAGAATAGCCACTCCTCCTACACACAAATCTTCCACGTGAGTGTTAGCAACTGCTGTATGCTCCCTCCATTCCGAAATGCAGTGCATATAGCTTTATTGAAAATTCGAACCTCGCAAACTTTTACCGAGTTTTTGTGTTCCAAATTGCACATGTAGAATACCATGTATATATCATTTCATTCATCTTCGAGAGGTAACTATAAAGTTGGGTGAGGAGTCTACAAAGAAAGACCATCGTATCACCCGCAATAATTTCAAGCATCCTTTAGTGTCGAGGAATATCATAGGAACTCTATATGGTATGATTTTTATAGGATTTTTTTCCTTTAGAGCCAATTGGTTCATAGGAATAGATTCATATACTCCACATTTCCAAGGAAATAAACATGATATCATTTCTATAGCTTTAGAGCCACTTGGTTTATATGAATGGATTCCTATACTCCCTTAATTTCAAAGGAAAATAAACATGAGCATATATTCAATAGAAAAGTTCCTATGATATGAACCAAATTACATCTCTTTTCTAATCCCTCCTCATAGGAATTGAGAAACATGTCATCTCTATATTCAATAGAAAAGTTCCTATGATGTGAACCAAATGGCATCTCTTTTCCAATCCCTACTCATAGGAATTGAGATGCTCCATGTCATCTCTTTCCCTACAACTTCCATGTATACATCTTCTATTCCTAAATAGATAGTACAACCCACTAGTAGCTTTTTTCCAAAACATGCAACTATGGCACAAGAAATATATAGTGTGCCAATAACTTTGAAAGATAGTCGCTGGATGAAGCTAACCCGACAGTGCAGAGATAGGCAAATCCGAGCACTACTGGTCGTTGGATATCATCAACATTCCACCAGATCTGCCACATGTACAATTTAGAAGACTCCATGGTTGAACTTAAGCATAATGCACAAACCTTAAAACACAAGAACTTCTCCTTTGTTCTAGAATCTTCTGTATCATAATTGATTATTTTTTTCTAAATGAATTGCCATTATTTGTTTTTTACTTTATGATTTACTCCCTCCGTTCCAAAATAGATGACCCAACTTTGCACTAACTTTGTACAAAGTTAGTGCAAAGTTGGGTCATCTATTTTGGAACGGAGGGAGTACAATGCACAACCCCATGAATCTTAACATTTTTATAAAACTTATTGCTTTTGAATGAGATGAACTATAAGAACTAAGCGAACATCTACATCATGCATATATGACTCAAAGCTTTACATCCTATAGTGTGTATTTATTCATAATTTGGTTTCGAAATCTCATGCGTTCAATACATGTGTACCTTACTAGTTTTGAGTAGAGTAGCAAATTTCACGCGGCCCTGGGTATATCAAAATGCAGGGCCCATGCATCATTGCCTTTCGGTCGAACCTACGTCCACAATTTTTTGTATGTACTATATCTCCACTAGTCCCCGAGCCCAAAATGCTGCCTCGTTCCCGTAAAACCAAGCGGCCCACACATATTTAAGGCGTCGGCTCGAACCCGTTTACTACGACGTGGCCCCGCACGCCGTAGTACTCCTACAAACTCTACCGCCGCACTCATCATCGGTTTTCTTCAAGAGGACGAGGGAGAAGCTGATTTGTAGTGGAGGCTCTTTCAAAAAAAGGATCTGTAGTGGAGACCCCTACCCTAGGGTGCCCTAGGTAGCTGTCGCACGCATCATTGTTTTCTCTTTTCTTTATGCTCTTGCGCCCTAGAGTGAAATGATGGTTGCTTCGTCCGTCCAGCTTAATGCGGGAAAGGTGGGGCTTTATGATTTGACCCCTCGTCGCTCATTTTCTACTACTGCGGCGCTACGATCGGGGTGCCTCCAATTCCAACCGCTGCTCCGAACTGTAATTTGGTGCATCGCACGTGGAACAAGACGGTGGATGAGCCACATGCCGGCCAAAGGGGTCCTGTTAAGTGTGTCGCCATTTCGTGTGCGGACTGACCCTGCTTGAGTTGCTACGCCAACACGACAGGAGCAGCCTACCACTTGGTTTTTCTCCTTGGTGAATCCCGACTATATTGATCTAAAAAGATACGTGCTGAACTACCCTCTCTGTCTCGGTTTTTTTATTTTTAGGCATCTCATTTTATAGGGCCTGCACGTAGTTCTAGGTCATCCATTTGACTAACTAAATATGAGTTACTATGTCACAAAAAGTATATCATTGGATTCTTAAGCGGATGTAGTTGTATTTAAAAGTCGAGGGCGGGGCTTTTCCTGCGCGGTAGGCGGCGGGGCAGTTCCGCCTAGTCGGTTCGACAAAGACGGGAGAAGACGAGGGAGTAGGCTGCTGCGAACATAGGGCTATGTGATTTGACAGCGAGTTACTGTTGGGCAGGTGGGGCCCTGTGATTTGACTTGCCATTATCATTTTAACTGCGGCGCTACGACCGGCGTGAGTCTCCCAGATTCCTGACCACCTCCATACAGGTGCCTCTCCCAATGCTCCACCATGTAGTAGAGGTTGGCTCTTGCATGAGAGCCCACTTCTCCACTTTTTCCTTGCCTCTCTTTCCTCCACATATGCAAAAATGCCATGTAAAGCGCACTATTGTACTTACTTTTACTTGCTCCTACAGGTGCTTAAGCTTGCCACATAAGCATAAAGTCTGATGTGGCAAGTTAATCAAGAAGAGAGAGACTAGTTTGGTGACCCAAGGAAGAAACGGTGCTAAGCGCGTGTACCTAGGTGAAAAGACAATTTTGAGTCTATAGCTAATTAAATGAAGCAAACTTAGCAAGACCATTTCATTGGAAGAGGTCACTCCTTGGCAAATGCAATAAATACACGCGCTTAGCACCGTTTCTTCCTTGAGTATGAAGAAAGAGATAGAGAGGAGTAAAAAAATACACTTATAGCCTACCTTGTTGTAGTACGAGTGACTAAGTGATGACTATGTATGACATGCCAACATTAGATAGCCTAACGCACCGTGTTAAATCTCCAAGGGCGTGACCGCGTGAGCGACGCAACGGTCGTGGTAGGCGCGACCATGATACGGGCAGCTGGCAGCCCTTGGATCTGAGATCAAACGGTCGCATGCTAAGTTGCTAAAAATTTGCAGAATAACCCTCCAGGGTAGGATATTCACCCATAGGTCTAGAATCACGCCATGCAACCGTTCAATCTCAGATCCAAGGGCTCTCGGAAGCCCGTATCATGGGAGAATGGAAAGCCACTACCCTGCCGTTCGCACGCTGGCAGTTCGCTCCTACTCATCCCCGCACGTCCTTCAATACTATGGCGGCTCGCTCCTAGTCGTCCCGTCCATTCACATTACGGCAGATCCACTAATCCTAACCCTCCTCCCAAATCCATGGCATCCCAAATCTCCACGATCGGCGGTGAGTACAAGGTTAGAACCATCACCGGCGATGAGTTCAACGTCATCTACACCCGTTCTTCTGCGACGGTGAAAGGATGCCTTTCTCGCTTCAGACGCATGTTCGAAAACTCAGATGATGAGTGGGTCGCTGGGCTAGATGTTGAGTACACCACAGTCCTGGGACTAGAGAAGGATCTAAAGGACGAAGAGGAAGAAGCCCGCCGTGATCCAGGTTTGCATAGATAACGTTTGCTTGGTATACCACATATGCCATGCCGACGTTGAGTGCCAGGATTTTAAGAACTTCCTCAAGGACAAAACAGTGAAATTCGTTACTTTAGATTTTAAGATCGATAGGGATGTCCTGCGTCGGATAGGTCTCGTTGTAGGCAACCCCTTTGACATCCAGAAGAATCGGCCGGTGTCCTCTCGTCAGCCTTCAATGCTGATCCTGGCAGGAGCCATGGTTCATCCTTAGTACGGTAAACTGGAGAAACCTCCATACACGTTTCATCGTCATGCATGGCAGCGGATTGTACTAGATATAGACCACATCCACTACGCTGTAATGGATGGCTACCTTTGCTTCAATATCTACAAGGGTTGGATGAAGAGCAACAGCCAAGTGTGCGGTTCAAGCAAAGAAGTATCGGCCAAGAGGAAGAGGGAAAAGGACGAAGTCGAGGACGTGGATGAGGACTCTAAGTAAGGTGGCAGTGTCGTTGCTCATGGTGGTTCTAATGCAGTGACTACCGGAATAGTTGCAAAGTTTAATTTCAGGTGTGCTTAATTTAATTTGAGGGGTGTGTTGTGCTGAGCCCCCAGCAGAACTATGTTATGTTTCTTCTCGTTACTTTAACTCTTCAGTACGTACATACTAGTATTTCTTACATTTCATCTTTTAGTTGGTATAGTACTACCACTAGTTTCTTCACATTATATACGTACAATATATATGGCCAACATCATATAGCCAGCAGTTTAGTTGTCAAAGAATTTCAGGGTGCCTAGTTTTGGCAAAGAATTCCAGGATGCTTAGAGGGTGCTTGGATCCAAGGGACTTATTTTAGTCTGACTAAAAATAGTCTCTTTAAGAGGCTAAAGTTCCAAGCACCCCTGACTAAAGAGGGCTAAAACTAGTCTTGAGACTAAAATTTTTTAGTCAGAGGTACCCCTACTAAAATGTGGATTAGTCCTCTCTCTACTCATTTAACTCCTCTCCTTTAACATGGGTGAGTTCTGGATTGGAGGGTTTGGAGGGTAATAAATGCTCATTAACTTGATTTTAGCCTTTTTAGTATTTGGATCCAAGCATGTGTGATGCTAGCATGTTTTAGTCCCACTACTTTTAGTCATGGGACTAAAACGTATCCAAGCACCCTCTTAGTTTTATTTGAGGGGTGGGTTGTGCTGGACACCATTATTGTGACTAGCCTTTTTAATAGTACTATATGCATAATTTGGCGACGAGCGCTCTCTATATGTACCACCTTTTTTAATTTCAAGTTTTGCTCCATGGCGCAATCCATCGATAGTACTGTTGTACAAAAGTATACATTTTTTAAAAGGCTAGAGTACTGTTCATCACATATATAGCCAGTTAAATTCTCAACCTAGAACGACGTGCATGCCATGTAGTAAAGTGATACGGAGGAAGTATAGTAAAAATGAGGTGATTTTACCGAGCGATCGGTGGGGGAGCATGGCCTGTCATGCGGTCCCATGTGTCATGATGCACCAAGGCGATGCGCGTGTCCCTCTTGAGGCAGAAGCAATACTAGTACGTGGTTTGAGATGATGGCGAACCGAAGTGTGAAATAATGGTTGCTTCGTCCGTCTGGGAAAGTGCGGCATTGTGATTTGACGTATCATTGCTCATTACTACTATTGGGCCGGTAGTGGGGTGCGTTCCCCCTACTGTTCTGCACTGTTATTTGGTGCTTGACACGTCGACCCAGTTGCTATATGTCCCACATGCCGGTGACAGGAAGTACAGAATTCATGAAAGGGAGCGTCGACGGAGGAGTATACTACAGAATTCATGAAAGGGAGCGACTTAGTTTTGGAAAAATCTATTTTTACGGAGTACGTACGCACTAGGGTTTATAGGGCTCATCTAAAAAACATTCGTTTTTCCGTTTGATAAGTCCCAATTCTACTATACTCGTAGTAGTACCATTACATGTTGGATTTCGAGGTGCATTAGATCACCCGACGCAAGCAGTGTCAAGAGGAAACTAACCAATGCATGTACAAGTTCATGGAAATTTAGTGGTCATTCATGCATTTGTTTTAATTAATGCCTCGGTAAACATAACTTCTTGAGAAAAATGAGCGTACTAATTACGTGTGCAAAATACAAAATTAATTCAACCACTCACCGTCTACCTTGGTTGGAGAGATTTTGAAATTGAGCCATAAACTGGAAAGGAGGGAGTAGTAACTTTTGTCTCGATTACTATTTGTGGCCTTGTATAGATGCAAAATGTATTTTTTTATAGTGGCCTTGTATAAGTAAATGGAGGGAGTACTAACCAAAGTACATAGTAGGGACGAGGAGTAAACAGAGGGAGTAGTAAAATTTTCTCCTCGTGCTGCGAGCCACCGCGCGCGTGGGCGAGGGAGCGGGCGTAAGGCGTACTAGTAAGCAAGCTTCACCTCATCCCGCGAGCCACCGCGCCCGTGGGCGGGGGAGACGGCGTACTAAGGAAGCTTCTACTCATTCTGCGAGTTGACGGGACACATCAAAAGTACTCCAGTGTATAGAGCCTTGCATCTAAGGTAGGCCCCACATGGTTTGCCTCTTTTTTAATTTAACATAACGCATCAAGTCGCAATTTGTTAGTTCAACCATGGTAGACGATCCTCCCTCCACCAAGTGGACAACCAGTACACGTGCCAAATTACCACGTGGGCTGCCTTTTTCGTACAGAAATGAGCTCCACCATGTACCCACGCGGGTGTGGTTGGGAAAGAGACGGGAGTACGTGCGTCGTGCGTGCACCCTTCTCTTTGTGCACGTCCCCCACCTACATGGGTGTGTGTGAGAGAGATACAAACCTAGACATAATGCGCCATCCATCCCCATTCCTCCGCGCAGTCCAACCACCAGTCACCACCACGCCCCACTCCTCCTCACCTTATCTCTCATCTTTCTCGCTCCATTTTTATATACAAGGGGCCACTATCAAAATTACAATTTGTAGATATACAAGGCCACTAACACTAATCGATGCAATATTAATGGTTTTTGCCTCGTGGTACTAGCAATGGAGGACATTAATTATCCATTGCATGCATGCGGGAGTTTGTAAAAAAATGCATCTTGATGTTCCGTGCAATGCACGGGCATCTTGCTAGTCCATGAAAACAACACATGGCAAAATTCCATGGCTTGGGGCGGCAACTGGCTCCGTCGGGTGAGGGGAGGGAGGTGGATCAGTGAGCTGCATAGCAAGTATCCGGCGGGCTACCCAGCCGGCTTGGATGCGGAATAACTACTCTTCGTAAGCCATTGTAAGAGTGGCCAAAATGGTGGAGGAGATAGGGGAGCGGCCCGGTCATGAACGGACGTGTGTCCAGAGTGGGTTTCTCGGCTTCCACACGGGCGGGTTTCATGGAGGCGTTTGAATGCGGCACGGAGGCGTGTTCAGCCGGGCGTGCCGTGAGTGGTGCCCTCGACTCTGACCTAGGACACCGCGCCGTTCTTCCACTGACATGTGGGCTCTTTGGGTGCATGGCATGCATGTCAGTGACCCAACGCAGGCAGCGCACAGTAGAGGAACCTTTGTTGGGCCAGGGCGGTCAGAAGCGGGCATTTCATAAACCGATGATTGTTCGTTGAGTGTGACGTCATCTTTTTTCATGTAGATAAGCCTACTATGTTGATAGCCCGTTCGATACGTTGTGATTCATAAAGACCGCTGCAAACATCAATGTTCTGCTTATCACAGATAAGATTGATTAATACCCGTAACAATCCATGTCCTTAACAAAGGGTGCATGCACGTATAGGTTGAATGTGTGTCTTGCGTCGTGTGATGTGTGCATGCAGGCATGCGAGTGTTGCGTGCGTGCAAGGGTATGTTTCAATGTTGCATGCATGGGTGCGTACGTGCGTGTGTTCGTGAGTGCATGTGTACGTGTCAGTGTTGCACGCCAGCATGCGTGCGTGTGTACGTGTCAGTGTTGCACGCCTACATGCATGCGTGTCTTGCATGCGTGTCTTGCGTGCGTGCATGTGTACGTGCGGGGTGAGGCTACACGTCAGTCGACTGACTTTTTCATCTCTGGTCATTAGATTTTCCAGCCGTTGGATACGAAATCAAGGGCCTCCAGTTTATCATCAAACTCCACCCCCCCTGAGCCGCCAGCCACCACCGGCCGAACCGCCAGCCCCCGCCGCCCACGGCCGGCCTGCCCTCCCCGAAACCACTCATTTATTACCATTTTTTTCCTTCATATACGTGCTGACGGGTGGGCCCTATGGTAATGTGCGCTGCTGAATGTGGACCGTTTGACTGGTCAATTGATCGTGTTATCAACAAATTATGGAGCTGTATGGTGAGCCAGTGACCGTATGATCACCCTAAAATGTACTCCTATTTTATTAACACAGTACAGACCCAAACTACCATTTCTTTCTTTCATATACAGGCTGACAGGTGGGCCCCACGGTTACGCGCCCCAATGGTGCAACACTAGTTGCGCCGCGTGGAACGTTTAACTGGTCAATTGATTGTGTCATCAACAAAATACGGAGTTGTACGGGTGAGCCAGTGACCGTATAATCATGATATGTATTTGTTTAACACGGTACAGACGCAAGGCCTCATATATACGCGCAAGCACTCACCGCTATAAGCACACACATGCGAACCCTACCCCTATGAGCACCTTCGAGAGAGTGGGCCAGCATATATGATCTTGAGATTTTACGGAGTCACCATAGGTGCCTCGTAGTCGAGTGGAACGTCTCCTCCCACTGAACATACGTCACTGGAAAATACTGAAATTAACACAAGATAAATGCGAGCACCGGGACTTTAACCTTGGTGGGCTCGAGAAACCACTGTCCTCTAACCATCCAACCACATGTTGGTTAGCATGACAAAATGTATGTGGTGACCATGATGAGCTTATTCTGAAGTCCAGTGACCATATCGTGCTTTCGCTTCAAATACAATGATCGTAAGTGTCGTCAACAAAATACGGAGCACGCATCAAATGCAAAGTCCGTCAGTGTCATCAACAAAATATGGAGACGTATCGTGAGTTAGATACCGTTGTACTATTGTATATGCTTATTTTCTTAGTGGCCGATTGTGTGTGTGGTGTGGTGGGCACATCATTTCTAGTTGTGGTGGGTCAACATGAAGACTCATGGGTCGGTTCCATCCTGCGCCACATATAGGTTGGACCGAGACGTGTTATACGAAGACCCATGTGGAGGACTCGGTGTACAACACGAAGCTACCAGGGTACCGGAGGACTCTATCCCCACTGGTGATAAGCCGACTATATATGATTTGTAACCCTAGGCCCTTAGTAGGTTATACAAGCTTGGGGGCTAGTTCGTCGATAGTATACACACACGCACAATGCCTGGTATTCACGTGTACTTTGTACATACCCCTATCACTAATTCACGTGTACTTTGTACACACCCCATTGAATTCTAGCATGTGCATGTGTTTATTTCATATTATCGATCCATAGAGTGAGAGCGGTTTGAAATACAGGCAATGGATGCTTTTGCAATTCATATATAAACATTAATTAGTGCACTCCATGTTGTTAGTGTGAAGCACTTTATACATTTGTCACTTGCATGGATACATTCCAAATTTCTAGCTACGAAATAGAATACATGTCGAATTCAACATAAAGGGGGTTTCGAAGATTCGAATTCATAGGAAGTGCATTCATCTATTTGAACCCGAGATAATGGCATTTGTAAATCAGATGTAAAAGGGGGCATCAATCTTCGTTGTGAGTTTGAACATGCTATATATATTCATACGCATATCTAAAATTTTTTTGCAACCAAGGAGATTATATCTGGAACCATGCATGAACTGAGGTAAGTTGCATATTTTTTTTAATATATACTCGTGTACAATGTATATTCAAATGTACCCCCTCCATTCCAAAATAATCGTAGCTTTAGGATTTTCAAGAGTAAAGATTTGTGAAGTTTGAAAAATCCTGAAAGTTCAATTCAAGAGAACCGAAAACGTTAAATGCTTCTGCTCCCAAATATTGAAGGGCTCCTTTGATTCAAAGGAATTGCATAGGATTTTTGGAGGATTTAAACCCTTAGGAATTTTTCCTGTGATGCTCGTTTGATTCGTAGGATTGGCATCCTTAGGAATTTTTCCATATGATCCATTTGTACTACATTTTGGAGGAAAATTTCCATCCACTCAAACCTCTTTGTAGAATTCCTTTGTTTTTCCTATGCTATCAAACATTCTTTCAAATCCTGTAGGATACTATGGGACATGTCACCCTATTCCTCCATTTTTCCTATTCCTTCATTTTGACAATCCTGTGAATCAAAGAGGCCCTGAACGAAGCGCCAAATAGGCCTCTGGTCACCTGAAACCGCGCGAGACTAATGTTTTGGTGGTAGGAAATTACTGTCCTGACTCTGGCCCATGTAGCCTATCGGCACGATGTCCAAAGGTCTAAACCGGGGTAGGTTTGTAACTTCACCAAGACGCCAGAGAAGCATTCGTACGCCGTGGGCGCCTACCCATGCGCTCGGCCTAAATCTATCCCGCCCACATTTGGGACACCTGACACAACTGTCCTACCCCCAACCCGCAATATATCCGAAATTTTAGATGGGGGAAGTTTGTAACTTTCCCCAAATTTCAAACAAGCGCGTCTCAAACCGAAACATTGTTCTCCCTTAGTTCCCCGCCTCACTCCGTTTCCCCATTCATACTCCATGGGCGCGAAAACGCCCTCTCCACCAGCCGCAAAACCCCAGCCTCCTCCGTCCTCCACCCCATAGCGGCCAATCCACCGCCGCCCTCCTCCATCACGCCGGAGACGGTACCCTGACGTCGTCGTCCAACGCAACCGCAACCGCAACCGCAACGCCCTCAAGGACTTAGCAGCTGAAGCCAAGGCAGAGCTGCCTCCACGACGCCGACGCCGACGTGCGCCGTACCAGAACCACGCCGTCCTGCGCCTCACTGCTGCAGCTCCACTGTCGCAACCGTCCACCGCACCGGAGCTATTCCCTCTACGTCGTCGTTCGCCGCCTCGGATTTGCTTCCCCGCCGCCGACAGACGGCCACCGCACCACACTCAACAACTTGGCCATGGGTTCGTCCAAGGTTGCACCGTCCTCCAAAACTTCTGGTTTCCGGCGAACAACAAGAAGATCGTCGGAAAACAGAAGGAGGACACAGCACTGCCAGCAGAAAGAGGTACTCCTCTTCCCTTATTCGTGCAAATCTTACGTCTCCACTCACACCGTATTCATCCCACGAAAGAAACTAGTTGAGCGCTTCTTACTGCATCTTCTTCGTGATACTAAATGCACGAGGTTTCCTCCCTTTTACTATTTCACCTTTGCTAGAGGTCAGTAGCCCGCCTGGATTTCAATTCAGGGTCAGTCGAGCCGCAATTAAAAGAAGCAGCACCCGCTTACGCGCGCGGAGCACCTAGTCCGTCTGTTCCCCGGGGAAGCGGCGCATCGGTGTCTATCATAGGGGTGTGGGGCGCAGGAGCTGCTTGCGCCCGATCTGGAGGTCGGCGGGGCTTGAATGGATGGCCGGGGGGCGGTGCCAAGCACGGCGGTGCGGTGAGGTCGAGGGGAGGGCGCAGGCAGGGGAGGAATACTGGGCCGGTGGTTGCTGGCGTTTTGAGGAAGATCGTCAACACTGACTCGCTGGAGGTAGATGAAGGCGATCTGCCCATTCTTTGTACATCGGACGGTGCAGAAAAAATGGACTGACCTATTTGCTTTCAGTCGACTCTTATTTTCATAGAATCCTGTAGTAATTTAGTGTGACATGCATGTTGTAGAGCTATCATATGTCTCCCGTCATTTATTTCTCACCGACCTGCTATCTGCTACCTTTACACTGTACTAATTGTGCACACACTTCACCCATACTCACACTATTGTTTTTTTATGCATGGGTATTTCAGACTCTGACGCAGTGTTGATGAATGCAGAAAAGAAAAGACAGAAGTCGCTCCAGTGTAATTCGAAGATAAGCACTAAGCGTTCCAGCGCTCTAACGGGTGCAGTGTTAGCAGTTTGAGACAGTAAACTTAGCTCTGCAGTTGATGATCTCAATTGCCACACACAACCATCCCAGGTGCTTGGTTTAACTTCGCGCTGTCAAATGTGGTTGCATGTTGCATATGGTGTCTAGCTTGTATTGCTTCCAATTTGGTTAAATTGCATCTGCTTACTTTACACATCATACCTTTCATAATGACATGCCTTCCTGTTTTTGATACATACTACATATGTCTATTAACCATGTTCGTACATCAAACTAATGCTCTTTTGTATCCCTCGTCAATCACTTATGATGAGATAGTCACCCGGGTGGGTTTCTGTGAGACGCCATACTCGTATAAAGAGTGCAGTGTCATCCTCCCCACATGATTCTCAAGAAACAGCAAGGCTAAATGAAGATGGTCAACGTAGCTCTCTATTTGATCACCGCAATTCCCCCACACCACCATCGCAGGTGCTTGCTCTTACTTGGCAGTGTGATATGTAGTGTTCGTCTTACATGAAAGTAGTGTTCGTCAATATCATGCATCAATGAGTTCTGAAGAGCAAATTTTATTCCTTTTTCTTGTGGGTTTGACTTGACAAGGCAAAATCAAGAAAGAGGAAGGAAAAGAGTAAGGAAGGCGATGATGGTGGTCCTCTGCAGCAATGTAAATGGAGCATCTGTACCGATTCTCCTTGTACTGATAGTGCATTACAAGGTCCAAGTCTCCGCTCCCCTACTCCACCATCCAAGGTGCTTGCTCTAACTTGGCAGTGTGATATCTGGTTGCATGTTGCATATGGTGTCTAGCTCGTATTGCTCCTAATTAGTGTAAACTGCATCTGCTTAGCTTACACATGATACATGTGAATATGACACGATTTCCTGTTTTTGGTACATACTATATCTTATGATAAGGCACTTTTCTTGTGTATCCCTCATCAATGCTCCTAATTTGTTAAATTGCATCTGCTTAGCTTACACATTATACATGTGAATGTGACACACCTTCCTGTTTTCGGTACATACTACATCTGCCTATCACACCATGTTCTTACATCAAACTACTATTCTTGTGTATCCTGCGTCTATCGCTTATGATGAGACAGTCACGCGCGTGGGTTAATATGAGACGCAATACTCTTATAAAGAATGCAATTTCATCCTCTCCACATGATTCTCAAGAAACAGCAAGCCTAAATGAAGATATTGAATGTAACTATGTACCTGAAGACCGCACTTCCCCTACACCACCATCACAGGTGCTTGCTCTAACTTCGCAGTGTGATATGTGGTTGCATGTTGCATACGGTGTCTAGCTTGTAATGCTTCTAATTAGGGTAAATTGCATCTACTTAGTTTAAACACTATACCTGTGAATATGACATGCCTTCCTATTTTTGGTACACACTACATCTATGTGTTAACCTTGTTCTTACATGAAACTACCTCTCTTCTGTATCCTGCATCAATCACTTACGATGAGTCACCTTTATTCGTTGCATATTGCATATTATTTCTAGCCTGTTGCCATGTATTGCTTCTAATTTCGTCAAATACATTTGTTAGGGCACCCTTTTAATTTGGCAGAGTGATATTGGTTTCATCTTTCATATGGTTTCTAGCTTGCATCGATTCTAACAAGTTCAAGCACCTTGTGCTTAGTTTACACTTTATACATCATACATGTCAATATGTCAAGCCATCCTGTTTTTCATATATATTCTGTCATGGTTTTGTCGCGGCAGATGTCCTAGAGAAAGGACTTAGTCGTGGAGCCATCGCTCTTGAGCCCTCATCTGCCTTCTTGGGCTTTAACATACTTAACTACTGACGAAGTTAACTCGGCCCAGATAGGCCGGTTTACGCCCAGTAGTGATATCCCCAACATTAGGCCCCAGATTGATTTGAACATGTTCATGTCAATCCTTTAGCAAAAATCTTCATCTTCAATATCTTCTTGTAGTTTGTTGAACCGCCGTGATGTCATCTTCTCTGGTCGTTGTAAACCGGCGTGACGTCACCTGTTATAAAGGACCTTAATAGGTCTACGACAATTAAGGCGACATCTTCATTCCCAGACCCACGGTCCCTTGATTTTCGCACCTGACTCCTATCCCTTGCCTTATAAATAGGACCGAAGCGTCATTTCTTTTCCCCCTCCGTGCCTTTCTGCTTCGTCTTCCTCGTGTCGCCCAGCTTTGGAGCTCCGCCGCCACCGTCAACCTCTGTGTCAACCTTGGCCGCTGCATCAACCTGGGCGCACCAGAGCACCGCGGCAACCTTCCGCGTCTTTCTCATCTCCAGTAAGTCTTTTGTTCTTTTCAACACAGATCTGCTCTAGGGTTTCATGTTCTTCTAGTGTTCATCGCCTATTTCGTGTTCATACGATAGCTCCTAGATGCATCTGTGAATCCTTGCTCTGCGTAGCGGTAGGTTTTAGCATCCGCCTTCAGTTTCATGCCTCAAGACCATAGATCTATATGTATCTTTGCCCATTGATTCAGTACTGTTCTTTTTTGAACCTTGAATATTTTCTTTTTTTCTGAACTTGCTTCAGATCCGTCGCTGTAGAGAAGTCTTGTGAAATTTGTTTCTGTAAACTTACTCATCTGCTTCAATGTTTAGACCAGGTGGTTTAACTTTGTAGAAAAAATTGCCAAACCGGTATATACCATTAGTCCACTTGTTGAACCGCCACATGTTGTTGCTTCATAAAACTCCGGTTTAGATAGATCTGTCTCCGGTTTAACATTGCACATACCAATGTACCTTAATCAATGCATTTTTGAACCGGGATCATCTACCTTGTAGATTTCATTATGGCCAAGCAAGTATATGAGTGCAACTGGGTTCCTTCTCGCGTCACAGAGGCTCAACTGGACGATTTAGTCCTGATCGGCGCCTTAGGCGGCAAAGATACCATCCATTGGAGGGCTCCTGGCAAAGAATTCCCTCCCACACCTCAAGATGGAGAGCTCGTCGTTTTCGTAGATCACTTAGCCCGGGGCTTTAAGTCGCCCGGTTCTAAATTTTACCGGGATGTTTTAGCCGATTTTCAACTCCACCCACAAGACACTGGTCCCAACTCTGTTACAAACATGTGTCACTTCCAAGTGCTCTGTGAGGCGTTCTTTCAAGAGGAGCCCACAGTGGAGTTGTTCAGAGACTGTTTCCATCTAAACCGCCGTACTGAGTTTTCTAATGGTTCCAATACGGAATTGGGCGGTGTGGCGATTCAGAAAAGGAAAGAGGTCACATACCCTCATGCCAAGCTGCATAGCCACCCCAAAGAGTGGAATCAAACATGGTTCTATTGCAAAGACACCTCCCCTGCTGGTGAAAATCCTTTGCCTGGCTTTCGTCCGGAGCGGCTTAGCAATACACACCCCTTTCCGCAAAGGTTGACTGCCAAAGAGAGAAGCAAATACGCTCCTCAATTGTCCAAGCTCAGAGCCTTTATGGCCAACGGTTTAACAGGGGTTGATCTCGCTCACTGTTGGATATCATGGAGCATACTACCCCTTAGTCAGCGCTCCGGTTTGATGTGCGAGTATACTGGCAGTGTTGATGACCCACTGCGACATGCCAACATCCAGCTCACCGATGAAGAAATCACACAGGCTGTGAATAAGATGCTGAATGAACCGGAACACATCTGTGCTAAAACCGGCCTGCTTCCCTTCTGTGCCACCAACAAACCGCCAGCTGTAAGAGTTTGATTTTTCTTTTTGCTGAATCTGTTATTGATATATCTGGTCATTGTTTAATATCGGTGTTTGTGTAACCAGGGCAATGATCCGTTTTGGAGCAAGAAACTGCCGCAGGAGAAACCAGAAAAACCAGACAAACCGGAAAGAGCAATCCGGCAAAAGACTAAAGCTGTGAAGAGGACTGCCCACAGGAAAAGAACCACTACATCCTCTAATCCGGCCCCTGATGATGATGTGGATAATCCGGACCTTGAGGTAGGGCTTGACTCACTTGGCTTATTTTTCATGCATCTTATTGATGATGATATTTGTCAGGATGATGCCGAAGCCAGCCATGCTGATGCTGCAGAGGTAATTATTGTCTCTTCCGATTCAGAACCTTTGCCTTCACTAAAAATCCATCAGGCAAACCGGGAAGTTAAATTTTCTCATCCTCTTGGTTATTTGGATCCCAAATTTCTTATGAAGACCCAACAGCACGAAGCTCGTCACACAACCCGGCACAGCGGCCAGGTAGTTACCTCCGCCGGTTTACCGAACAGTCCGGTTCGGAAATGTCATTCAGAGGTCTCTAATTTGCTTGTCAGTGCTTGTCCTAAAGGGGGCTGCTTTCATCAACCTCTTAATCCATCTGACTCCGATTACCAGGTTACTTCCCACTCATCCTCTGGCGAGTCATCGGCTACTCAGCTGCCACCGCTCAAAACGGTGCTTGGGTAAGTTACACTTATCATAATATTTGCAGTACATCACCTTGGAACATATGCTGTATTTGATTTTGTTATTCCTTTCAGGGCCAAGCCTAGGCCAAGCAAGAAGGCTCGCCTGGACAAAGCGGCCGAGGAGGATGCCGTCCCTGAACCGGGCAAAACACCAGATCTTGAAGCGGCTATTCCTGAAGACATACCCAATGATCCACCGCAGCGAGATGACGATCTTATTGCTGAAGAGAGGCCTATTGATACCTCAAGTCCTGTCAACCAGCCCACAAGCCCCATCCGGATTGAGAAATCCACCAATCCAACAAGCTTACTGATAAGCCAACGGCCCCAGTTCAAACCGGTGATGCCAAGGATGATGAGGTTGTCATTAATGGCATTGGTCACACAGAGCCAGGCAATCCTGTCGCTTTGTCTAAACATATTGCCAAGGAAGAATTTGCTGCCTTTGGCAAAGGCAAGTGGAATGTTGATCTGGCGACTTACGCTGCTCTGAACGCCCAAGACATCCATTCCGGCTATCTGAACCGGCTGTATACCAGTCGTGACTATGAAGCCAGTCTGGTTAACATGATGAAAGATAAATATGAGGTAACTTCCATATGCTCTTTCCTGCTTGTATGCTTCAATTCTTGCTGACTCTCCTAGCCCCCAAGGGCCGGTTTGTAATCTTCTTTCAAACCGGGACTTACTAATATAAATCTTAATGCTTTGAAATTCGCTGATGTAGTCCCCAAGAGCCGGTTCAACTTAGCGTAGTTAAACCGGGACTTTAAGTAATTGAGATCGCCGCATCAGAATATATACGAGAAAATAGCCATTAGCCCCCAAGTGCCAAGTTGAATACTTGTATTGATCTTGGGACTTTGTAAGCAATTGAAAGATGAAGATCGAATATGCATTAGCCCCCAAGTGCCAAGTGCATAACTTGTTATGTGGTTGGTACTTCAATCCTTGTACCGTTTTGCTGAATCATAAAACTGTCTGCATGCAGGCTGAGCTGAAGATGAAAGAAAGCCAAGTCGGCGATCTCGAAGAAAATCTGAAATCCCAACAAGCTGAAACCTCCAAAGCAAAAGAGGAATTAACCAGCGCTTTAAGTGCCATGTAACAGCTTAAGGAGAGCTTCAAGAAGAAGCGGGCGGATTGGGCCACTGAAAAATCCGCTTTAATCAAACGAGCAGAAGATGACGAGGCTGCACTAAAACCGGTGGCGGATGAACTGACCAGCATAAAGCGGCACGTGCATGCCATGACCACTGCTATCTTTGGTAAGCCGGTTTGACTTCTGAATTGATTCTGTCATCTTACAGAGTTGCCGGTTTGTTAACCCTTTATGATATTTCAGGGACACGCATTGGTCACTTGGGGTCAGATGTGCGGAAGAAATTGAAAGCCTCCTATACGTTGATCGAACAACTGTACACTGGTGCATAGCGTATCATCTGTACTGCATCCCACAACAAACCGGCGCCCACTTTGATTCAGGACACTCTAATGAAACTGTTGGTGCTTCCTGCCTGGGTTGAAGGGCTGAAGAAATCTGCTGCTCGAACCGGTGCGATCAATGCCTTAATCCGGGCAAAAGCTTGGGTGCCGGATTTTGACCCTATTGAAGCGGCTCAGGGCTGTCCCAGCTTGAAGGAACACGGGTCAGAGTTTAGTGAAGCGGATCTGCGAGCAATAAACCGGGAGGTGCGTCCGCTAGCTTGTCAATTGGCTGAAGAAGCAGACTTGTCTCATTATCAAGCCCAATATGACAATCAAAACAAGCGAGTAGCTGCACCAACTCATGAAGCGGAAAATCTTATCCCTCCAATCCGTAAGCATACTTATGCTCCCGATATTGACCCGTTGTTGTTGATCCATGATGAAGCTGTCTTTCAAGCATTAATGGGAATCGACTCGACAACTGTTGATTTCCAGTCGCTGGGTAGAGAAACTGAAGCTGAAGCGGCGCGGGATGATCCACAACCATCAGGCCAGGCTGGTGACCAAGCTTGAACCGGAAGCCGGTTTAAAACTGCTTCTCCCTTGCGAAAAACAATGATCTTATTGTGGGCACCGTGTTGCCCTGTAATAGGCTAGTTGATACTTTTGATATGCCTTCGTGCATAATTACTGCAACTTGCTCTTCCTTTGGGTGATGAACTTTCCAAAGTACTTTCTGCAATAAAAAATCTTAAAGTGCCACCGCGGTTGTACCGTCAGGCGGAATATGATGTCTGCATACATGAAATCAAAACATCCGAAGTTTTTAAGTATATGACCAAATTTTTGAGATACATAATACCTGCCATCGTTGGGCGTGAAGTTGGCTTGGCCAATCTTGAAGCGGAGTTTTATAAACCCACACTATTGGAGGAGATAGCAGCTCTTTTATAAACCCACACCGGCTTAAAACTTTGTCGGTTTAAAGAACGCAATAAAAAGAAAGAAATATCTTTCAAAGAAAAGTGTGAAGCAAAGGCAATGACAAAACCGTTTGCAAAAAGAGGCTTATTTGAGCTGATCAGATGGCGTTACCATGGTCGAACACGACCAAGCTCCCGATAGGTGTAGCTATGGTTCAAGTCAGCCAGGTCCCCAAATGTGGCATTTATGCCGATCAAGTGGCATGGCAATGGTTCGGGTTTGACCAAGCCCCCAAGTAATTTTGTAGCCTTAGGCCGACCAAGAGGCATGACTGGTTCAGACGTGACCAAGTCCCCAAGTGATCTGGTGGCTCTCGCCTATCAAGAGGTATGGCATTGGTTCGGACACGACCAAGCCCCCAAGTGATATAACATGATGCTTTTGAAAAGCTAACTCAAGGGGTAAACCGGAGGCCGCTTTAGAACAACTCTGTGTAACCACACATGATGTAAAAGAACAGATACCCCGCTTTAGCTGAGGTTCCGGTTTATTATATTTAATCATAATATATACATCGTCGTAATATGTACATAAGTAGAGCCAATGGCTCAGGTATAGTAAGGCCGAAGATGAGCTATGTTCCACGGCCTGTTGGTCTCCTCCTCTGATGTACGTGAGTCTTTGTGCTCTCGAATATCGATCAGATAGTATGACCCGTTGTGCAGATTCTTGCTGACCATGAAAGGCCCCTCCCAAGGTGGGGATAGCTTATGCATATCAGTCTGATCTTGGATGAGCCGAAGCACAAAATCTCCTTCCTGAAAGGTTCTGGTTCTGACTCGGCGACTGTGATAACGACGAAGATCCTGTTGGTAAATCGCCGATCGGGCGGCTGCTATGTCACGCTCTTCATCCAACCAGTCCAAAGCATCTTGCTGTGCTGTCTCGTTGTCCGCTTCAACATAAGCCGTCACACGAGGTGAATCATGACGGATATCACTGGGGAGAACCGCCTCCGCTCCGTAAACCATGAAGAACGGTGTGTATCTTGTTGATCTGTTGGGTGTGGTATTGATGCTCCATAACACAGATGGTAATTCTTCTACCCAACAACCCGGCGTTCTCTGCAAAGGAACCATGAGCCGAGGCTTGATGCCTCTCAAGATCTCTTGATTAGCCCTTTCTACTTGACCATTGTACTGTGGGTGTGCCACTGATGAAACGTCAAGCCGGATATGCTCCCGTTCGCAGAACTCCTTCATGGCACCCTTGGACAAATTGGTACCATTATCTGTGATGATACTGTGTGGAAAGCCAAACCGAAAAATTACTTTTTTGATGAACTGAACCACCGTGGCTGCGTCACACTTGCTAACAGGTTCTGCCTCCACCCACTTTGTAAACTTGTCAACCGCCACCAAGAGGTGAGTCTTCTTATCTTTGGACCTTTTGAAAGGCCCAACCATATCCAGCCCCCAAGTCGCAAACAGCCAAGTAATTGGAATCATTCTCAATTCTTGAGCCGGCACATGAGCATGTCTTGAAAACTTTTGGCAACCGTCACATCGTCTGACCAGATCCTCCGCATCAGCATGGGCAGTTAACCAATAGAAGCCATGGCGAAACGCTTTAGCTACCAAAGATTTTGAACCGGCGTGGTGACCACAGTCTCCTTCGTGGATCTCACACAAAATTTCACAGCCTTCTTCAGGAGACACACAACGTTGAAACGCCCTTGATACACTGCAATGATGCAACTCGCCATTGACAATAGTCATGGACTTGGACCGCCGGATTATCTGTCGGGTCAGAGTCTCATCCTCTGGTAACTCGCCATGGTTCATGTACGCCAGGTAAGGAAGCGTCCAATCTGGAATGACATGAAGAGCTGCCACCAATTGAGCCTCCGGATCAGGAATAGCCAAATCCGCTTCACCAGGGAGCTTGACCGACGGGTTGTGCAGCACATCTAGAAAAACGTTGGGCGGGACCGGTTTGCGCTGAGAGCCCAGCCAGCTTAAAGCGTCCGCCGCTTCATTCTTCCGTCGGTCCATGTGGTCCACCTGATAGCCTTTAAAATGACCTGCAACAATATCCACCTCACGACGATATGCTGCCATGAGTGGGTCCTTGGAGTCCCAAGTGCCAGACACTTGTTGAGCCACGAGGTCCGAGTCACCGAAGCACTTAACTCGACTTAGGTTCATCTCCTTAGCCATCCGGAGACCATGGAGCAAGGCTTCATACTCAGCTGCATTGTTAGTACAAGGAAATATTAAGCGGAGAACGTAACAAAACTTATCACCTCGTGGGGAAGTTAATACGACTCCAGCCCCCGAGCCTTCCAATTGCCTGGATCCGTCAAAATGGATGGTCCAATATGTGTGATCCGGCTTTTCCTCGGGTGCTTGCATTTCTGTCCAATGATTGATGAAATCAACTAGTGCTTGAGACTTCACCGCCGTCCGAGGCACATACTTCAATCCGTGCGGCCCAAGCTCTATAGCCCACTTGGCAATCCGGCCAGTCGCTTCCCGGTTCTTGATGATATCCCCCAAAGGAGCAGAACTGACCACCGTAGTTGGGTGCCCTTGGAGGTATTGCTTAAGCTTCCGGCTTGCCACAAAAACTCCATACACCAGCTTCTGCCAATGCAGATACCTTTGCTTGGACTCAATGAGTACCTCGCTGATATAATAGACTGGACATTGAACCGGATGCTCCTTGCCTGCCTCCTTTCGCTCCACCACAATAGCCACGCTGACCGCACGAGCATTAGCAGCAACATATAGCAATAACGGCTCCTTGTCAATGGGAGCGGCGAGCATAGGCGGATTGGCTAATTGCCGCTTTAAGTCCCCAAATGCTTCATCAGCAGCAGAACTCCAGACGAACTAATCCGTCTTCTTCAACATCTGATAGAAAGGGATTGCCTTCTCACCAAGGCGGCTGATAAACCGGCTTAACGCGGCAATCCGACCTGCCAGGCGTTGAACATCATTGATACACTTTGGTTTAGCCAGGGAGGTGATGGCTGTGATCTTCTCCGGATTAGCCTCAATTCCCCTGTTGGACACCAGAAAACCCAATAACTTGCCTGCCAGTACACCAAAGACACACTTGTCCGGATTAAGCATCATCTTGTACGTCCTTAGGTTATCAAAGGTTTCCTTCAAATCGTCAACCAGAGTCTCCTTCTCCCTGGACTTAACCACGATATCATCCACGTAAGCATGTACATTACGGCCAATCTGCTTGTGAAGACAATTTTGTACACACCGTTGATAAGTTGCCTGGGCACTTTTGAGCCCAAAGGGCATAGACACATAGCAGAAGGCTCCAAAGGGAGTTATGAATGCCGTCTTCTCCTGGTCCTTAACTGCCATTTTGATCTGATGATAGCCAGAATATGCATCCAAAAAACTTAAACGCTCACAACCCGCCGTAGCATCAATGATTTGATCAATACGGGGGAGGGCAAAAGGATCTGCTGGACAAGCCTTTTTAAGATCTGTGTAACCCACACACATGCGCCAGGTGCCATTTTTCTTAAGGACTAGCACCGGATTGGCAAGCCACTCAGGGTGAAAAACTTCAACAATAAAACCAGCTGCTAAGAGCCTGGCTACCTCTTCTCCAATCGCCTTGCGTCTTTCTTCGTTAAACCAGCGGAGGAACTGTTTCACCGGTTTGTATTTAGGATCCACATTAAGGGTGTGCTCAGCGAGTTGCCTCGGTACACCTGGCATGTCAGAGGGCTTCCATGCAAAAATGTCCCGATTCTCACGGATGAACTCGATGAGCGCTCTTTCCTATTTCGGATCCAAGTTGGCACTGATGCTGAACTGGTTGGACGAATCGCCAGGTACGAAGTCAACAAGCTTAGTTTCTGCTGCCTATTTCAACTTCAGGGCCGGATCATGCTCCATAGTTGGCTTTTTTAATGGAGTCATGTCCGCCGGATCAACACTGTCCTTATAATACTTCAGCTCCTTGGTGGCACAAACCGACTCTGCGTAAGCCGCATCTCCTTCCTCGCACTCCAAAGCGATTTTATGGCTTCCGTGAACCGTTATTGCCCCCTTGTAACCCGGCATCTTGCGCTGCAAATACACATAACAGGGCCGTGCCATAAACTTGGCGTAGGCCGGTCGCCCAAACAGGGCGTGATATGGACTTTGCATTTTCACCACTTCAAACGTCAATGTCTCCGACCTGGAATCATGATCATCTCTAAAGGCCACTTCCAGAGCTATCTTACCAACAGGATATGCTGACCTGCCAGGTACTACACCGTGGAACACCGTATTAGATGGTTTGAGATTTTTATCTGTTAGTCCCATACCACGGAAGGTCTCATAGTATAGGATATTAATGCTGCTTCCTCCATCCATGAGCACTTTGGTGAACTTATAACCTCCCACCTGAGGTGCCACCACCAGAGCCAACTGACCCGGATTATCAACCTGGGGAGGGTGATCCTCCCTGCTCCATATGATTGGTTGTTCAGACCAGCATAGATAACGAGGCACGGCCGGTTCAACAGAGTTGACTGCCCGCCTCTGAACCTTCCGGTCTCGCTTGTCCAAGCTAGTGGTAAAGACATGGTACTTCCCACTATTCAATTGCTTTGGGTTGCTCTGGTAACCTGACTGTTGCTGTTTCTGGTTGTAACCACCCTGGTTGTTCTGATTATTTTGACTGTTATGTCCGCCCGGATTACCGTTAAATCCTGAACCGGAATTTCCTCCACCGTAACCCGGCCCAGATCCCGAGCCACCGCCGGAGCCGTGATCATACCGGAAAGCATTGGAATTCTTGAACTCCTGCATAATGAAGCAATCCTTCCAAAGGTGGTTTGCTGGCACCTCCTTCGTCCCATGTCTTGGACAGGGCTGGCTCAGTAGATAATTTAGGCGGTCCGGGTTAGGGTTGGGTGCCCCACTGCGATTTTTCGGTTTACCCTTGCGTCGCTGGCCATTGTCCTGTGCGTTGGTATTAGCCACAAAGTCCATGTTACCATCCGCTTTACGCTTGCCTCCACCACCATTGCCTGCCCAGTGATGCTGCTGACCTTTGGAGTTGCTGTTCCTCTTTCCCTTCCCTGCCTTGTCATCATCAGATTCGGGATCCTTGGTACTATCAGAATCAGCATACTTTACCAAAGCAGTCATGAGGGTCCCCATGTCAGTGCAATGGCGCTTCATCCGTCCCAACTTCAGCTTTAGGGGCCCAAACCGGCAGTTGCCTTCTAGGGTTAAGACTGCGGTGTCAGCGTTGATGCGGTCTGATGAATGCAACACTTGTGAGACCCGGCGCACCCAATGAGTCATCGATTCTCCTTCCTCCTGGACACAGGCAGCTAAGTCTACTATCGACATGGGCGACTTACATGTATCCTTGAAATTATTGATAAACCGGGTTCGTAATTGGGCCCATGAACTAATAGAATTGGTCGGTAAGCTTTTTAACCAAGTGCGGGCCGTTCCTTCAAGCATCATGGTGAAGTATTTTGCACATGCCGCATCATCCACATCCAGCATCTCCATGGCCATCTCATAGCTCTCCACCCATGTCTCCGGGGGTTGATCCGCCGTGTAATTTGGTACCTTACGCAGGCCCTTGAAATCCTTGGACAGGCGCACATTGCGTAAAGCGGGGACAAGGCAAGGCACCCTCAAAGAGCTAGAAGTAACACCGGGTTCGACCGAAATAGTTGGACGAACTGGCGTAAGCTGCCGAGCCTGATATTGTGCGGCTAACTCGGCCTCCCTGCGTGCTCGGGCCCGGTCCACCACTTCCTGAGCGTTATCAGCACCACCCGCCGGGTTGTTGCGGCAGGGTGCTCCACGTCGTTCATTACTTGACACTGCCGGTTCCTCCATACGCCTGCTATAGCTCCGGCTTGGGCGAGGGGTCGAGTGGATCCGGTCGCGGCTGTACGAGTATGCTTCCTATTGGTCCAAAGCTGTCCTAAGAAGCTCCTTGACCCGTCGCGTCTCTATCGCCTGCGGTGAGTCACCTTCAATTGGAATGGCCTCAAGTCGTGCAGCAACGGCGACGAGATTGTCCATTGGGTTGGAGTAGTGACCCGGAGGTGTTGAAACAGCCTGAGGTATAACGGTGTTTTGACGAGGCAGATCCATCCGACGAGGCTGAACCGGCGCACCGGTCCCAGGAGCTTCCGCCCGGTTTCCCTCCAGCGGATTACTGGTTCCTGCTCCTGGGGTGTTGAAAAGGTCTCTGGCCTCGAAAACCGGAGGCAAACGGGATTGGTACTTCCTCCTCATGACTTCATGCGACGCGTTCTGGTCCAACATGAGCCTGTAGGCTTGTGCGTCTAGAGCGGCCCGCTCTGTGGCCATCCTGGTATCCTCAGCTGCCAAGTCCGCCTTGGCATGGGTGATCTGTTCCCTTACCTTTGCAATCTCCGCATTGTGGACGTCCTGATCCGCCGGATTAGCTTCCGCCATAAGCATAGCCAATGCATCAAATAGCTCTAATAGAACTTGAGTCGGCGGGCGCACAGGGCCTCCTGCCCTGGCAGCCGTCGCCGCTGCTGAACCGGAGGTTGTTGCCGCAACGGTCGAAGAATGAAGCGCTGCTTGTGTGCCGGCCATGAATATTCCAACTCGGTTGGGCAGATCAGAGGGGTCCGGAATACTGTCGCCGTCGGAACAGCCCCCAATCCGGCCATCTTGTAGCTGATATAGAGATTCAGTTTCTCCGGTTGATGACTCATCGCCGGAGTAAATGGCGGTCTCGCCGCCAGATCCTGATCCATCCTCATGACCTCCTCCATGGATGACTCCCACGAAGGCACGCTTCATGGCCGGTTTAACCCGGGCAGATCGCGCACGCTGAGCCGTTTCGACGAGGTCGGTGCAGATATCCGGCTCACGGCCCGGTTCTCCGATCTTGCCGATGAAAACGTGTATGCCACCAAAGGGGACCTGGTACCCGTACTCAATTGAGTCGGCCTCGGGGCCCTAGCCTGCATCGTCGATGTAAAGCTTGCCGTGACGACTCTTAGTCATCCGGCCTACGACGTAGCCCTTGAGTCCTTCAAAGCGGCCCTCCAAAAACTTGAAACCATCGTGCGATAGCCCCACGGTGGGCGCCAACTGTCGTGGTTTTGTCACGGCAGATGTCCTAGATAAAGGACTTAGTCTTGGAGCCATCGCGACGAGTTAGCTTGAAGGGGTTAAAGCGGACACAGGGATGCAAGAGAGTTTATACTAGTTCGGCCCCTTCGATGAAGGTAAAAGCCTACGTCTAGTTGTGATGGAATTGATGGGGTTTCGATGACCGGGGAGAAAACAAGCTTCGCCTATGTCTCGAGTTGTTGTCTGTTGTCCTTGAACCGCCGCCGGGTCGTCCCCTTATATACACGGGTGATGCCCGTCGGTTCACAGAGTCCCAATACCGGCTCATAGATGTGTTCGGTTTGGTCTCTACTTATTCCTAACTTACAATACAAGTTAAATACCAACGCCGGTTTACGGCTACAGGCCTTGAACCGACCACGGGCCTTGAGCCCTCATCTGCCTTCTTGGGCTTTAACATACTTAACTACTAACGAAGTTAACCTGGCCCAGATAGGCCGGTTTACGCCCAGTAGTGATATCCCCAACATATTCCATCCTCCTATCATGCGGCTGCCTTACATGAAAGTAGTGTTCGTCAGTATCATGCATCAATGAGTTCTGAAGAGCAAATTTTATTCTTTTTTCTTGTGGGTTTGACTTGACAAGGCAAAATCAAGAAAGAGGAAGGAAAAGAGTAAGGAAGGCGATGATGGTGGTCCTCTGCAGCAACGTAAACGGAGCATCTGTACCGATTCTCCTTGTACTGATAGTGCATTACAAGGTCCAAGTCTCCGCTCCCCTACTCCACCATCCAAGGTGCTTTTTGCTCTAACTTGGCAGTGTGATATCTGGTTGCATGTTGCATATGGTGTCTAGCTCGTATTGCTCCTAATTAGTGTAAACTGCATCTGCTTAGCTTACACATGATACATGTGAATATGAAACGCTTTCCTGTTTTTGGTACATACTATATCTGTCTATCACACCATGTTCTTACATGAAACTACTCTTCTTGTGTATCCTGCATCAGTCACTTATGATGGGACACCTTTAAGTTGGAAGTGTGATATTGGTTTGCGTCTTGAATATGATTTCTAGCATGTATTGCTTCTAGTTTGATGAACGCCACCTATGACGAGACAGTTTTAACTTGGCAGAGTGATATTGACTGCACCTTCCATATGGTGTCTTGCAGTGTTACTAATTTGTTGAAGTGCCTTCTGCTTAGTTACCACATCATAGGTTTGAATATGTCAAGCCGTCCATTTTTTCGTACATATTCCATCCTCGTATCATGACTTTCCCTTTCATCAGAGTAGTGTTCGTCAGTATCCTGCATGAATGAGTTCTGAAGAGCAAATGATATTCCTTTTTCTTGTCGGTATGACCTCACAATGCAAAATCAATAAAGCTGAAGGAAATTGGCAAGGCATTGGATGATGGTGGTCCTTCCGAGCAACTAAAACGGAGGTTCTCTACAGATTCTACTCCACCATCCTCCCAACAAGATTCGCAAGACAACGCAAGGCTAGACAGTCAACGTAGCTGTGTAGATGATGAGCACATCTCCCCTACTCCACCATCACAGGTGCTTGCTCTAACTTGGCACTATTATATGTGGTTGCATGTTGTGTATGATGTCTAGCTTGTATTGCCTCTAACTTTATTGAATTGCATCTGCTTACTTTACACATAATGCCTGTGAATATGACATGTGTTCATGTTTCTACATCAGACTACTATTCTTGCATATCCCGCATCAGTCACTTATGATAAGGCACCTTTAAGTTGCCACGGTGATATTGGTTGTGTCTTGCATATGATTTCTAGCATGTACTGCTTCTAATTTGTTGAAACGCCATACAGTTTGAACTTGGCAGAGTGATCTTGGTTGCATCTTTCATATGGTGTCTAGCTTGCAGTGCTTCTAATTTGTTGAAATGTCTTCTGCTTAGTTACCACATCATAGGTGTGAATATGTCACACCATCCTGTTTTTCATACATATTCCATCCTCGCATCATGTGTTTGCCTTTCATCTGAGTAGTGTTCGTTAGTATCATGCATGAATGAGTTCTAAAGTGCAAAATCATTACAGCTGAAGGAAATTAGTCCGGCAGTGGATGATGGTGGTCCTTCGGAGCAACTCAAACAGGGGGTCTCTACAGATTCTACTCCGCCATCCTTCCAACAAGATTCTCAAGACAACACAAGGCTGGACAGTCAACGTAGCTGTGTAGATGATGAGCACATCTCCCTTACTCCACCATCACAGGTGCTTGCTCTAACTTGACACTATTATATGTGGTTGCATGTTGCGTATGATGTCTAGCTTGTATTGCTTCTCACTACAAGAAATATGTCAACTTGTGACCTTCTGTTAGTGACCCTGGAAGAATTGGTCATAGATCTATGACCATTTCAGACCAATTGGTCAAAAGTTGTTCGGGGGCTCCCAAACCTAAACTATAACGACCATTTTGGTCAGAAAGGTCGTAATTTCCTTACACGAAATGGTCATAAAGCAGATAGCACTGGTCTGCTGCCTTATTTCTAGCTGATCATGACCAATATAGATGGTCATAACCTTGTAAATTGTGGTGGGTTGCTATGACTAGGCGCCACCTCATCAGTTTTGCCTATGTGTCATGTCCATGTGGCAGTTTTTGCCCTAGGTTGTGAACCAACCTACATTTCTGTCATTCCCAAAATTCCCAAAAAATTCTCATAAATTCTTTGGGTCATATCTTCATCAAATATGTAAAAATCCTTCCTTGCCTAGTTCAAAACTAATTCAACAATATTCATTTTCCTATTCTGTTCACGACAACACTTTATGAAGGAAGTGCTATTTATATATTCTTCATTGACCTCGGAATTTTTGGGCACTCTTTCCTATCCAAATCATTACCGCATGACAAAATTCAGCTCCACTTGCCTAGAAAATCTTCCTCGGCAAATTTCCAAAGTTTTTGTCCACCTAGAAGCATTGTGAAGGAAGTACCTTTTTTATATATCGAAATGACATGAAACTTATACAGTTCCTTCATATGCCCAAATTATCATCCTCCTCCAAATTGCAGCTCAGTCAAATCATCTATGTGAGCCCAGGTTCAATTTATATTTTATGGCCAAATTGGCACGTTGCAAAGCAAGTGTTATCTAGACCCCTCCTATTACCCTCAAACTTTTCGGGCACTCTTCCATACCCAAATCATTGCCACATGATAATATTCAGCTCAATTTTCCTAGTAAATCTTTCTCAGGAAATTTTCAAAGTTTCTACCTCGAGAGAATCTTTGTGAAGTAAGTACTATCTAGGCTTACCCAAATGATCTAAAAATTTACCAGCGCATGACCATACCTATGTAACTTAGCTACACCAATTTTTAGCTCATTTCATTCATCCAATCTCTCTCACTAGTTTTCCCAAGTTTCTGTCCATAGAAGAGAATTGTGAAGGAAGTACCACTTTGGCATTTCCAAATAGTATCCATTTTCTATAGTGGTTTCCTATGCCCAAATAACCATCCTCCACCTAATGCCAGCTCAATCCGTTCATTATTTTGAGCCGAGCTTCAACATTCGTAGTTATGTCCAGTGTGGTAGTTCGCAAAGCAAGTACCACCTAGGCTCCTCCTTTTGAGCTGAAAATTTGTGAAGACGGTCTTCTTAGTAACTGATCATCCTCAGCCAAAACTCACGCCCATTAGCCATGTACATTTCCCGTACCGCTAATCAAACACTTGGCTGTTAATTCATGTTTGAGCATCGATCGGTCTCCTCGTGAGAATCTTATGTTGTAATTTTCTTCCTAGCACCAACCTAGCGACTGCCCAACCCACTAGACATGCCTAGGCCACCCAGTACGCATGGCAACGCCACGGTCATGCGGTGACCACGCGGCGGGCATGCGAGTTTACGCGCTCTAGAGTTGGGGCCCTCGGCCACTGCCAAACCTCTACGTATCGCCACCAAACCATGTATTTATAATTAAATAGGTCCGTATGTAACTAGAAATGATTTTTGGAAAAAATAAATAGCAAACTATGAGGCAGCTGCAGTTCAAATTTGACCTGCTTCCTACTGAATCGGTGGAAATTTGTCTTTTTCACGAGAGGTGGATCAAAAAAATTTACACCCAACCATTTTTTCAATTGTGCATTAAATATGGCCTAGTATTTTATAAAAATGATTTGGTCCAATTTTGCAACAATTATTTGGTAGTTCCTTCACAAAAAAAAACCTCCTTTGGGGCACTCGAAAAATGGAAAATGGTTTTTTCGTCCAACAAAAATGAAAACTTCTTTAGGCAACATTGTTTTCCATTCCAATATGTATCCTTGTGCACAATATGAGATCATTTGAACAAACTATGCCATTAATTTGGCCATAAGATTGATCATTTGGCTTGAAAGCCATTGACCTTCACACATGATAGCTCATTTCTGAGAACACTTTTTTAAAATAATTATCGTATTACAAGTTTATTATTTTTCCCGGAAACTTAATCGCATATAATGAGACAATGCGAAGGTTTTCCAATTTTTTGATTTTTTTTATTTTTTATGCCCGTTTCAAAATGTGGTCAAAACGGCGGGCTTGACCGTTCCTAGGTAGCGGTTGAATCTTGGAATTTTTTTGGTGTTTCTCTGATTAAATAGATACTTATGTACCTATAAATGATTTTTGGAAAAAATAAAGAGCAAACTACGAGGTAGCTACAGTTCAAATTTGACCCGCTTCCAACTGAATCAGCGGGAATTTGTCTTTTTCACCAGAGGTGGATAAAAACTTTTTACAACACACCATTTTGTTAATTGTGCATTAAATATGGCCTAGTATTTTAGAAAAATGATTTGGTCCAATTTTGCAACAAATATTTGGGAGGTCCTTCACAAAAAAAACACATTTCGGGCACTTGGAAAATGGAAAATGAATTTTCCGTGCAAAGAAAATGAAAACTCCCTTAGGCAACATTGTTTGGAATTCCAAGATGCACCCTTGTGCACAATATGAGATCATTTTAACAAACTATGCCATGAATGTGGCCATAAGATTGATCATTTGGCTTAAAAGCCATGAATCTTCACACTTGATAGCTCATTTCTAAGAACACTTTTTTAAAATAATTATTGTATTACAAGTTTATTATTTTTCCTGTAAACTTGGTCACATATAATGACACAATGCGAAGGTTTTCCAATTTTTTTGATTTTTTTGAATTTTTTATGCCAGTTTCAAAATGCGGTCAAAACGGCGGGCTTGACCGTTCCTAGATAGTGGTTGAATATTGGAATTTTTTTGGTGTTTCTCTGATTAAATAGATACTTATGTACCTAGAAATGATTTTTGGAAAAAATAAAGAGCAAGCTATGAGGCAGCTGCAATTCAAATTTGACCCGCTTCCAGCTGAATCAGCGGGAATTTGTCTTTTTCACCAGAAGTGGATCAAATATTTTGACACCCAACAATTTGGTCAATTGTGCATTAAATATGGCCTAGTTTTTTATAAAAATGATTTGGTACAATTTTGCAACAAATATTTGGTAGGTCCTTCACAAAATAAACTCATTTCGGGCACTCGAAAAATGGAAAACGAATTTTCCGTGCAAAGAAAATGAAAACTCCCTTAGGCAACATTGTTTGCCATTCCAATATGCACCCTTGTGCACAATATGAGATCATTTGAACAAACTATGCCATGAATGTGGCCATAAGATTGATCATCTGACTTGAAAGGCATTGATCTCCACACATGATAGCTCGTTTCTGAGAACACTTTTTTTAAAATAATTGCCGTATTACAAGTTTATTATTTTTGCTGGTAACTTGGCCACATATAACGACACAATGCGAAGGTTTTCCAATTTTTAGATTTTTTTGGAATTTTTTATGCCTGTTTCAAAATGCGGTCGAAACGGCGGGCTTGACCGTTCTTAGCTAGTGGTTGAATCTTGGAAAACTTTTGATGTTTCTCTAATTAAATAGATACTTATTTACCTAGAAATGATTTTTGAAAAAAATAAAGAGCAAACTATGAGGCAGATGTAGTTCAAACTTGACCCGCTTCTAACTGAATCGGCGGAAATTTGTCTTTTTCACGAGTGGTGGATCAAAACTTTTGACACCCAACTATTTGGTCTATTGTGCATTAAACATTGCCTAATATTTTAGAAAAATGATTTGGTCCAATTTTGCAATAGATGTATGGTAGGTCCTTCACAAAAAAACCATTTCGGGCACTCGAAAAATAGAAAACGGGTATTTTTTGGAATGAAAATGAAAACTCCCCAGATCAACATTGTTTGTCATCACAAGATACACACATGTGCACAATATTATTTCATTTTAACAAACTATAAGTGGTTAATATGTTGAATGTTTGCCCTAAATAATAGGATAAAAACTATAAGAGAAACATAGGCTGAATTCTGATTGGTGGAATCCGTTGTGGCATGGATCGATGACGTGGCAAACATCCGTCCATCCATCCATCCATACATCAATCCATCCGTCGATCCAATCCAGTGCAGCCTCTCTCTCACACGCGCGTGAACCCTAGCCGATCCAGATCCCTCCCCGCCCCCACTCCTCTCCCCGATCCAGATCCCTCCGCCCCGCCCCGTCCTCCCCTTCCTTCCGCCGCCCACCTCTCCCCTCGCCTCCGGCACCGACCTCTCCCCTCGCCACCGGTCTGCACCCTCCCCTCCCCTCCACTCCACTCCTCCCTCGCCTCCGGCCAGAATCGTCGCTCCCGCCTTTCCACCCCCCGTGCGCATTCACAGCACCACCGCCACCAACCGCCCCCGTCTCCCTCACCTCACCGCCGGCCCCCACCTTCTCTTCCCCGCCCATCCACTCCCTCGCGTCGCAGCGACAGTTCCACTCCCTCGCCATGGGTAAATTGATCATCGAATTACTTCTGCTTCATCTCCTGATCTGAGTGATGATTGTTTTTTGCTGATCAATTTTGCTCTTTTTGCGTGGTCTGGAGGATCGGGAGGCTCGCCGCCAGGGTCGCCCTCCAGAGCGACGATGTCGAGCTCGTCGCCGTTAACGACCCCTTCATCACCACCGAGTACATGGTATGCCCCTCGATCTGCGGTTTTCACCCGCTCCGATAGCCAGATCTAGTGGTCTGAAAGGTTTTAGAGTGGTTTTACCTGTGATTTATTCTGTTAGCATACCTGATGCTTGTGTTGTTCTGCCAGCGTTCTATGAGGTATAAGAGTTCGCCTGATTTTGGAGTGGTCTCTATCTTGTTAAGAGTTCAGGCCTGATTTTGCTAGTAGTATTATCCGGCTTGGAATTGATGGTGTTAGATAGCACTCCAGTGTTACCTGACTTTGAAATAGGTAGATGGCGGCTTGGATTGATTTCGTCCTTGCCTGCTGGACGAACTGAGATGTTCTGCAGCCAGCTGCATTTGGTGGTGCAGTGCACACACTGAAGATACTGAATTCAACGCTTGTTAACTGAATATAGCCTCTTGTTCTGCAACCTGCTTGACTAACTCACACTGTTAGGATTGACAGGGCTGGCGTGGAGTTCTTGGGCTTACAAAAATAGAGTTCAGTGGTGAACTACCAATGGAAATTTCAGTAGTAAAAGCTAGGACTCTAAATTTCAAATTTCCATAGTACATCGGTAGGAACTTGGGTCTGTATTGTGTTGAGGCATGTTTCATAGTAGGTTTCTCGTGTCGATTTATTCATGTATGTGTTTAAGAGCTGAATTTAGATGTTGGGTTTGGCAGGAGAGCGAGGGGGTGGTCACCAAGAAGGAAGGCATTGACTTTATGTCTATCTGGAATGCATCGTGAAGACCAAAGTGAATGTGGAGTAGTGCTTTGAGGAGGTTGCACTGAAGGTATATGTATATGTTGCCACTTTCAGCTCCGTATTTTTATACCTGGCTTCTTAGCAACATTAATATTGGGCTGTGAAACTGACCCTGCTTAAACATCTACTTGTCCACACTTGATTGAAGTGGAAGTACTTGTTCGGTTTTTATGCTAGTATATAGTAGGATTATTAATTAGCTCTTGTTAGTTGGTATTGTTGTTGTACAAGTGGGGCCCTCTCTCCTAGAGATATAATTCTAGGTGCGGGTTCATCATAGTTTTAGTGCAAGTATTTGCATCAGATGGATGCATGGAGTGTTCCTTTCTTCCTTATAAAGCTAGCCTACTATATTGAAATTGACACACTTTTGCATGCATGATGATGCGAATTGTAGGCACGCCGAGGCTGCTGGTGGGTGCTTCTTCAGGGGCAAAGAAGAAATCTTCAAGAAGAAGGTGCCCGAAGCTGATGCCGCGGCAAGTGACTGATGTTTACATGTTGGGTCACGATGAAAATCATTTGTTGTTGCGGAAAGTTATAGGTAAGCAGCCAACTTGTTTGTGCCATCCACTTTATAGCTGGACTGTCCGTTTAATTTATAAATGGTTACCTGTTGTTACTGTTGTAGGAGCAACATTCCTGATGGCGATGGGTACGTGATGAAGTTCATAAACGTATGATAAGAACTGAGAACTCAGAGAACTTCAAGGACAAGATCAACGAGGTGACCGGTGTTATGGCGGCTGTGTATGGTGGTGACCCCAGCCGCAGGACTCCCCAGGCCATCTGCATCTGCCCTACCAGGGAGATTGCACAGCAGGTCCCTCTCTCATCTCATCTAGTTACTGAATACTCCTCTGACTACTATTTTTCACCTGTAATCTGATTATTAATGTACCCAAATGTTAATTGGACCTCCTGTCTAGTATAGGACAAGTCAGTGAATGCTAGTATGTGTTTTACTAAATTCATGAGATAGTTAACTCACTGTGAGATGTCCACTCTTGTTTTGTTAATTCATCAGATAGCAGGAAATTCTGCCTTGCTTTGTTGAACTGTTTCTGACCATGTTTGCCCGCATTGCGTGTTCTGTGCAGGTGTTGATGCAGGCAGATATGTTCCTGACCAAGCTGACCAGCATGTGCAAGAGGAGCACAGAGAAGGGCTCTATGTGGGTCACCATGAAGCGATGTGAGAAACCCCCTACCCTTACAGCTGGTTCGTGTGGTGTGGGTTGTAGATTTGATGGGTTCAACAACTCTGATGTGACGAGTTGTTCGATGTGCGCAGTGTTGATGAAGTGTCAGGCTAGGTTGAAGAAGATGGCGAGTAAGGGGGAGCCTGTTGAGTACCGGTGCCTGGTCTGCGCCACCGATGGCAAGAGGAACATCTCCACCTCGGTATTATTCACTTTCTCTCTGCTGCTGGTTCGGCATTATGTCTGCTGGATGTGTTTTGCCTTAATTCTGTGCCTGATGGTAATCAGGTTGCCGTTATTTAGCCCCCTTGTGTGCTATGATTTGAATTATAGATCAAACATTTTCATATTTCCTTCGTGTATCTACTATATGAACTGAAAAAACTCCAGTTTGCACACATGCTAAATAGAATTTTTGTTGGTTGTTACTTCCAATTGAGGACTGTTTGTTGGTGTTGAGAAATCGATAGGTAGGTTGGTAAATATAATGGAAGAACTTATATTAGATTTTCGTTGGTTTCAGAATGTCTGTTTCATGGTCTTTTCTGATAATGGAAGAACTTATATTAATCTGCTGGTTGTTGGTTTCTATGTACTCCCTCCTTAATTCAAAGCCGAGACACTTATTTTTGATCGGAGGGAGTACATGCTTGTAATAGCCTTGAACTAGTAAGAACATTTTAGTCACTCCATGCTAGTTAGTGTTAGTCACTCCATGAACACATACTCATACTATTTATGTACATCTCATTTGTTGTCAATCTTGCTTATAAGTTATTGGATCCCTCATTGGCTACTGTTTGATGTTCTGTACAGATTCTTATTCTTATATATTCATTCTTGTTTTTTGCACAGGTGAAGTGCAAATCCAAGTTCGAAGCTGTGAAGCATATCAACAAAGACTAGCATATTATGTGTTGTAAATGTAGGCAGTAGTAGGCTTATCTGGGCTGTAGTATACTGTAATGTTTGTAATAGACTAATGCCGTGTTGTTTTGGACGAATTTCATTTGCTATTTGGATTGTTTGAAATAATGATTGTGTATTGAATACCTGTCAAATGGAAACCTGACAAGGGGGTCCAAGTTATAATAGTTGTTTGACAGATTTTGAAATTTTTGATGTGTGGGATCAATTTTGTGATAAACATGACAAGTGGGACCAATCTGATTGGTGGGACCAGTGGTAAAAAAGGACAAAAATAAAATATCAATAGACTGTAAAAGGCTTCATCTTAGAAAAAAGGCCGAATTAATGGCCCAAGCCCATGTAGCTAGCAAAAATTAACAAGAAAAAAATACAGTAAAAAGGCCGAATTGTTGGGCTAGGCCCATGTAGAAAATCGAATTGGACCGGACTGAATCTTGTGCCACATCAGATTGCCACGCTGGATGCCTACGTGGCCTGGGGAGGTTGCTAGTGACCAAAACGCCACAGTAGACGTATTTTGGTCATAAACGTCTACGACCATTCCAGAAGAAAGGTCGCTATAGTCAGTTTATGACCGCCAGCTTTTGACCTTATGTTTTTGGTCACAAAAAGGTCACAAATTGAAAACAATGACCATTCAGTGACCAATAGTGCTGGTCACAAGTTGACATATTTCTTGTAGTGTCTAACTTGAATTGCATCTGCTTACTTTACACATAATGCCTGTGAATATGACACGTGTTCCTGTTTCTAGAACATACGTGTACATGATGAGAACATCTCCCCTACTCCACCATCACAGGTGCTTTCTCTTACTTGGAACTGTTATACGTAGTTGCGTTTTCCGTATGATGTCTAGTTTGTATTTCTTCTGATTATGTTGAATTGCATCTGCGTAGCTTACAACTTATACCTGCAACGATCACTTACCCATAAGACACATTTAACTTGGGACTGTGATGTAGGTTGCATCTTGCATTGTCTTCTAGCTTGTACTGCTTCTAATTTCTTGAAATGGCTCTTACCACGAGACACTTTTTACCTGATAGAGTGATATTGGTTGCATGTTCATATGGTGCCTAGCTTTCATTTCTTCTAATTTTGTTGAAATGTCTTCCTCTTACTGTTTTTTCATACATATTCCATCCTCCTATCGTACGTGTGAATATGAAACGCTGTCTTTTTTTGTATATATTCCATCCTCCTATCCTACGCTTGCCTTACATCAAAGTAGTGTTCATCTGTATCATGCATCAACCAGTTATGCAGAGCTAATTTTATTCATCTTCTTGTGGTTTTGACTTCATAAGGCAATATCAGAAAATAGGAAGGAAAAGAGTAAGTTAGGGGATGTTGGTGGTCCTCCCCACCGACGCAAACAGAGACTCTCCAGATTTGCCACTGCTACTGCTAATGAAGTTGAAGTCCCAAGTCTACATGATGAGTTCATCTCCCATACTCCACCATCGCAGGTGCTTGCTCTAAGTTGACAGTGTGATAATTGGCTTCATGTTGCATATGTTGTCTAGCCTGTATTTCTTCTACTTTGATTAAATTGCACCTGCTGAGTTTATGTGTTATACATGTGCATATGACATGGCTTTCTGTGTCTAGAATACACTGCATCTATCTATCATACCATGTTCTTACATCAAAGTACTGCTGTTGTGTATCTTGCATTAGTCACTCATGATTGGACGCTTCTAACATGGCAGTTTGATACTGGTTGCATCTTGCATTGATTTCTACGTTGTACTGCTTCTAATTTTTCGAATTGCCACTTATGACAAGACACTTTTAACTTGGCAGAGTAATATTGGTTGAATCTTTCATATGGTTTCTAGCTTGCATTACTTCTATTTACTTGAAAATCCTTCTGCTTAGTTTGCACATCGTAGCTGTGAATATGTCATGACGTCCTGTTTTTCTTACATATTCCATCCTCATACGGTTGTCTTACATCAAAGTATTGCTTGTCTGTATCATGCATCAATGAGTTCTGAAGAGTGATTTTATTCTTTTGTGTTGTGGGTACTGCTTGACATGGCAAAGTCAAAAAAGAGCAAGGAAAATAATATAGTAGGGAGTGTTGTTACTCGTCGGGTGAAATGGAAAAGGTTCTGCCGTCGAGATTCTGCTGGTACTTATAGTGCAGTAGAAGGTCCAAGTCCACTGGCTAAATCTACAAACACAGTATCACCTGCTCCACCAGCTGCAGCATCCGCTTCAACTGTACCAGCATCTCAACCAGTTACTCGTTCATTTGCTCCGGAACTGGCCAGTTGCCAAGCTTCCTTCACACCTAACACTACTTCCGAAGCACTGCTGACACAACAGGACTTGGCAAGATCAGACGAACCTCATGAGCATCAACACCAAGACGGTACCTGACCGAGTCAAGTTGCAGTTGCATGCTCCTTTATATGTACTCTCACAGTTTGATGTACACTAACACTTTCCATATTCGTTGTTGAACTAGCACCACGGCGCAAGCGGAAACAGACATCAGGGATAATGCTTGATAGATTAACAAAATCTAAAGGAGGAAGAATGGAGATCCATTTTGACGCAGGTTTAAAAGGCCACGTGATGCTACAGAGTCAGCCAAGTTAGTATCAGAGGCAGCCGTTGCCGTTAGGTGTCATGCACGTATCCTCCGAACGTGGATCCAGTATAGGAATGAGAAAGACAATACCCAGTTTAACACCTTCCTTGACCATTTATCCGTAAGTAATGTTATTCATCGCAATTAGTAATATTGTCTTGCTATGTCCCATACTTTCTAGCTTCCTCCTAATAAGACTTACATTCTTTTTTCAACAGATGAGGTTCAAGTTGGATCTGAAAGATGATGCAACTAGACAAGCATGCACTCATGTTTTTCAGTCTGCTCTGCGACAGTATCGGTACCACCTTAGAAAATCTCACTTTGAAGGCAAGGCTAACAATGAAATCGCCCGAACATCTCCAGTGGAATATATTACAGATGAAGACTGGACAGCCCTCGTTAAACACTGGTCTGATCCAAAGTATCAGGTAGGCTATATGTATTTGATCAGACCACATATTGAACTTGTATTTATGTATGTGCCTTACAAGTGTATCTTCTTCTAGGCTAACTGTTTGAAGAACAAAACCAACCATTCTAAAGTGAAATTCCAACAGACAACAGGATCTCATAGCTATATTGCACACTGCGAGGCTCTTGTAAATAGCTGCTATTTCCTTCTTTTTTTGTGCCATATTATCGTATCTATATTGACTTGTTCCAAATACAGAGGAAATCCCATGCGGACCAAAAAGAACCTGAACCGAATGCAATGCAAATCTTCAAGGATTGCCACACCAGCAAGATGAAGGGCGTGAGCACACCAGTTCAAGCCGCTGTTGTAAGTCCTTACTCCTGCCTTGAACTGATTGGTATTGTGATGTGTTCATTTAACTACTTGGTTTGCAGCCAATGTCAGTTACTCTGTTCACTTTTATTCATAGTTGTCTTAACGTATCATTTCACCTTACATGGTTTAAAAGAGATGAAGGATATTCTTTTGGTCTTGATCTGTAATATAGTTGTTATGTTCACGTGCGCACACAATGATAAAATAGCATGTTTGTTTTATATCTGTTTGCCCATGATATGAATGATGTCATACTATGTTCATCCTACTTTAAACCATGTCTCTTTATCCTTAGATGTCAATGAATGTGAGGAAATAGACAATACAGTAGGCATGCTACATGGACATATGTTCCGAAAGTGATTTTATTATGTAGTTGGCACTACAATACATGCTAATGTATTACAGTAGTTCACCAAAATAAGTTATGTATAAACGTTTAACCTATTTTGTTTGTTTCTGTCTCATTAGTAACTTATCTGGTACACTAATATACAAGTTCAAACTTTCAGGAAGCTATGGAACAAATGATTGAACAACCACAACCACCTAAAGGTGACGAGGCTACTATAGGCACGATGTCACCTCTTGCTGCAGTGTGTCAGTATCTCTCCACTAACAGTGCAAAAAGCACCTTCCTGCGTAATTCTGGGTTGGTTGTCAAGGTAACCTCGTCCAAATCACCTACTGAACAAAATCTTCCTGCTAGACAGAGTGATATATCTGTGCTCCAGACACAAGTTCAATCCCTAGTGGACGTTGTTTCGGAAACAAGAATAGTGGTTGAGAAATGTCATCAAGATATGAATGGTTTTGAAACCAGACTATCAGACATTCGCTTCGTTGTTCAAGAGCAATGGCGAAAAAAGGTGGAGATCGTGCTGCTCCATCAGATTCTACAGCCTGAAACATTAGCACTCAGGTCAAATCATCTGTGCTTCTATACATCTGATGGTGCTTTTATCTGGAAGGACTGTAAACTTTATGCCAACAGGCCTTTTGTTGTATGGTTGGAATTTATTTTGTTGTGATACAACATTTATGATGCTGCCTCAGGCCGCAGTAATTACGACGCTATTTTTGTATAGTGTAGGTTTATCTTAGTAATGTATTCGGCCTAAAGCTTCGTAGGATCCCAACATGCCAACATTCGTTGGGCCCATTCCAATTGGGCTAAAAACGATTATGGGCCGAAATTGGCATGTAGCCCACTAAAAATATTTGGGCCAAAATCAGCATAAGCTTTCATATTTTTTTGGTAGGCATGTGCCCATAGTGGGCCTTTAACAGGCCTAAACATAATTTGGGCCCTCAGTAAAAATAGGTCGTTTACAGGTGTAAATATCTCGAGCCCATAAAATACATGGGCCTTTAATAGACCGAAAGTGAGATTGGGCCCTGATTGTGCCAAATAACCCACTGGACTTTAACACGCCGAAATTCGGACGGGCCGTAAATGCGTCGACCTAATACACGGGCCTTTAACAGGCCGGAACTTCGGTCGGGCTAGATTATCGTCATTTTTATATGGGCCGTTAGTGGGCCCGATATGACGTTGGGCCACATATGGCCCATGGTTTACGTCCGGCATTAACAGGCTGAAAATGACAATAGGCCGAAAGTGGCCCAAAGCTATAGTGGGCCTCTAACAGGCCGAATGTCAGACATGGCCGAATATGACCCAAATCCTTCACGGTCGTTTATGGGACGAAAGTTTTGATGGCCTGTAAATGGGCCCAAATGAAGCCAGACCTTTAACAGGCCGGAAATACACCGGGCCATAATTCGGGCCAATTACTTAGCGGACTGTTAACGGGCCAGAAGTGACCATGGGCCACGTTGATGACAAGTTTAGGACAGGCCGTTGACAGGTCGATTTGACAGAGAATGTTGGGCCTTTAGCTGGGCCGGCCCATTATGGTCGGTAGAATCTAGTGGGCCTTTAGCTGGGCCAGCCCATTGTGGTCCGCAAAATCTTGTGGGCCTTTAGCTAGGCCGGCCCATTATGGTCTTCAAAATCGTGTGGGCCTTTAGCTGGGCCGGCCCATTATGGTCCGCTAAATTTTGTGGGCCTTTAGCTGGGTTGGCCCATTATGGTCCGCTAAATCTTATGGGCCTTCGGTTGGGCCGGCCCATTTACTCTTTGTGGGCCACTTTTGGGCCGGTCCATGTGTCAACATATCATAGGCCCATCTCGACCGTCGGAGGAGTGACACCTGTGCCAACGGGGAGCTGACGCGTGGATCCGTCAGCCAATGAGAATTTTACACGTGGAAAATTGGCATTGGTCGTGGCTGTTAACGGGTTATTGGATCCAAAATCCGACCTGATAGCTTAACGGCGCTCCGTTACGGTGGATGCCATGTGTCGGTCACCCTTGATGAAAGCACTTCTGTGACGCGCGATTTATCGTCATGGAAGTGGACACTTCCATGATGATAATTTTGGCAATGTCATGGAACACTTCTATGACCGCACAGGTATGACTATCTTGATTCTATCATAAATTTGTCATGGATGTACATGCACGAAAGAAAACGCGACCTACTGTGACAAACACGTATCATCACGGAAGTGTATTTTTTTGTAGTGCTACCACGTGGTTTCGGGGTCCTATGATACGTCCATTTTGCATCATGCTTTTATATCGATATTTATTGCATTATGGGCTGTTATTACACATTATGTCACAATACTTATGTATATTCTCTCTTATTTTACAAGGTTTACGAGAAGAGGGAGAATGCCGGCAGCTGGGATTCTGGACTAGAAAAGGAGCAAATATTAGAGACCTACTCTGCACAGCTCCAAAAGTCCTGAAACTTCACGGAAGACATTTTCATAATATATAAAAAATACTCAGCGGAAGAAACTCACCAGGGGGGCCACACCGTGCCCACGAGGGTGGGGGCACGCCCTACCCCCCTGGGCGCGCCCCCATACCTCGTGGGCCCCCTGGTGGCCCTCCGGTGACCTTCTTCTGCTATATGAAGTCTTTCGATGGGAAAAAATAGGAAGCCATCTTCTCGGACGAAACTCCGCCGCCACGAGGTGGAACCTTGGTGGAACAAATCTAGGGCTCTGGCGGAGCTGTTCTGCCGGGGAAACTTTCCTCCCGGAAGGGGAGATCATCGCCATCCTCATCACCAATGCTCCTCTCATCAGGAGAGGGCAATCTCCATCAACATCTTCATCAGCACCATCTCCTCTCAAAACCCTAGTCCATCTCTTGTATCTAATTCTTGTCTCCAAGTATGGGATTGGTGCTAGTAGTGTTAATTACTCCTTGTAGTTAATGCTAGTTGGTTTAATTGGTGGAAGATCATATGTTCAGATCCTATATGCATATTAATACCCCTCTGATTATGAACATGTTTATGCTTTGTGAGTAGTTACTTTTGTTCCTGAGGACATGGGAGAAGTCTTGCTATTAGTAGTCATGTGAATTTGGTATTCGTTCGATATTTTGATGAGATGTATGTTGTCTCTCCTCTAGTGGTGTTATATGAACGTCGACTACATGACACTTCACCATTATTTGGGACTAGAGGAAGGCATTGGGAAGTAATAAGTAGATGATGGGTTGCTAGAGTGATAGAAGCTTAAACCCTAGTTTATGCGTTGCTTCGTAAGGGGCTGATTTGGATCCATATGTTTCATGCTATGGTTAGGTTTACCTTAATACTTTTGTTGTAGTTGCGGATGCTTGCAATAGAGGTTAATCATAAGTGGTATGCTTGTCCAAGTAAGGGCAGCACCCAAGCACCGGTCTACATACATACCAAATTATCAAAGTACTGAACGCGAATCATATGAACGTGATGAAAACTAGCTTGACTATATACCCATGTGTCCTCTGGAGCTCTTTTGTCTATATAAGAGTTTGCCCAGGCTTGTCCTTTTCTACAAAAAGGATAGGGCCACCTTTCTACACTTTATTTACTTTTGTTACTTGTTGCTCGTTACAAATTATCCTATCACAAAACTATCTGTTACCACTTATTTCAGTACTTGCAGAGAATACCGTGCTGGAAACCGCTTATCATTTCCTTTTACTCCTTGTTGGGTTCGACACTCTTACTTGTCGAAAGGACTACGATAGATCGCCTACACTTGTGGGTCATCAAGACTCTTTTCTGGCGCTGTTGCCGGGGAGTGAAGCGCCTTTGGTAGGTGGAATTTGGTAGGGAAAATTTATATAGTGTGCTGAAATTTACTGTCACTTGTTACTATGGAAAGTAATCCTCTGAGGGGCTTGTTCGGGGGGTATCTTCACCCCGACCAGTAGAGCAAAGAGTTTCTCCTCAACCTACTCAACCTGCTGAAAATGAAAATGAAAATGAAAATGAAAATGTCTGCTTTGAAATTCCTTCGGGTATGATAGAAAAACTGCTAGCTAATCCCTTTTTAGGAGATGGAACAAAACATCATGATGAGCATTTAATATATGTGGATGAAGTTTGTGGATTATTTAAGCTTGCAGGTGTACCCAGAGATGTTGTTAAGAAGAAGGTCTTCCATTTATCTTTGAAGGGATACGCATCGGGATGGTATAGGCTATGTGATGATATGGGGTCTTGGAATTACAAACGATTGAAATTGGAATTTCACCAGAAGTTTTATCCTATGCATCTTGTTCATCGTGATCGCAATTACATATATAATTTTTGGCCTCGCGAAGGAGAAAGCATCGCTCAAGCTTGGGGGAGGCTTAAATCAATGTTATATTCATGCCCCAATCATGAGCTCTCGAGAAAAATGATTATTCAAAATTTCTATGCTCGGCTTTCTGATAACAATCGCACCATGCTCGATACTTCTTGTGCTGGCTCTTTTATGATGAAGACTATTGAATTCAAATGGGATTTATTGGAAAAAATTAAACGCAACTCTGAAGATTGGGACCTCGACAAAGGTAAGGAGTCAGGTATAACACCTAGTTTTGACTGTGTTAAATCTTTTATGGATACCGATATTTTTTGTAAATTTAGCACTAAATATGGACTTGACTCTGAGATAGTAGCTTCTTTCTGTGAATCTTTTGCTACTTATGTTGATCTCCCCAAGGAGAAGTGGTTTAAATATCATCCTCCCATAGAAGTAAAAGTAGCTGCACCTATTAAAGTTGAAGAAAAGATTGTCACTTATAATGATCCTATTGTTCCTACTTCTTATGTTGAGAAACCACCTTTCCCTGTTAGGATAAAGGATGATGCTAAAGCTTCAACTGTAGTTCGTAAAAGCAATATTAAAATATATACACCTCATGAGCAAGTTAAAGTTGAACCTAATATTGCTATTGTTAAAGATCTCTTGTCTGATAATATTGATGGGCATGTTATTTATTTCTGTGATGAAACTGCTAGAATTGCTAAACCCTGTGCTAAAGATAAACCTAGACCAGTGGTAGGCATGCCTGTTATTTCTGTTAAAATAGGAGATCATTGTTATCATGGCTTATGTGATTTGGGTGCTAGTGCTAGTACAATACCTTATTCCTTATACAAAGAAGTTATGTGTGATATTGCACCTGCTGAGATGGAAGATATTGATGTCACAATTAAACTTGCCAATAGAGATACTATTTCACCAATGGGAGTTGTTAGAGATGTTGAAGTCTTGTGTGGGAAAACTAAATATCCTGTTGATTTTCTTGTTCTTGGTTCCCCACAAGATAGCTTTTGTCCCATTATATTTGGTAGACCCTTCTTGAACACTGTTAATGCTACCATAGATTGCAAAAGAGATGTTGTTACTATCGGTTTAGATGATATGGCTCATGAATTTAATTTCTCTAAATTTAGTAGACAACACCGTGAACAAGAATTACCTAGTAAGGATGAAATTATTGGTCTTGCTTGTATTGCCATGCCTCCTAGTGATCCTTTAGAACAATATTTGCTAGACCATGAAAATGACATGTTTATGAATGAAAGAAGGGAATTAGATGAAGTATTCTTTAAACAGGAACCTATTCTGAAAAACGATTTAACTGTTGAAATCCTAGGGGATTCACCTCCACCCAAGGGTGATCCCGTGTTTGAGCTTAAACCATTACCTAATACTCTTAAATATGCTTATCTTGATGAGAAAAAGATATATCCTGTTATTATTAGTGCTAACCTTTCAGAGCATGAGGAAGAGAGATTATTGAAAACTCTGAAGAAGCATCGTGCTGCTATTGGGTATACTCTTGATGATCTTAAGGGCATTAGTCCCACTCTATGTCAACATAAAATTAATTTGGAAGAAGATGCTAAACCAGTTCGTGATCATCAACGCCGGCTGAATCCTAAAATGAAAGAAGTGGTAAGAAAAGAAATACTAAAGCTCCTTGAGGCAGGTATAATCTATGCCGTTGCTGATAGTCAGTGGGTAAGCCCTGTCCATTGTGTCCCTAAGAAGGGAGGTATTACTGTTGTTCCTAATGATGAAGATGAATTGATCCCTCAAAGAATTATTACAGGTTATAGGATGGTAATTGATTTCCGCAAATTAAATAAGGCTACTAAAAAGGATCATTACCCCTTACCTTTTATCGATCAAATGCTAGAAAGATTATCCAAACATACACATTTTTGCTTTCTAGATGGTTATTCTGGTTTCTCTCAAATACATGTGTCAGCCAAAGATCAATCAAAGACTACTTTTACATGCCCTTTTGGTACTTTTGCTTATAGACGTATGCCTTTTGGTTTATGTAATGCACCTGCTACCTTTCAAACATGCATGATGGCTATATTCTCTGACTTCTGTGAAAAGATTTGTGAGGTTTTCATGGACGACTTTTCCGTCTATGGATCTTCTTTTGATGATTGCTTGAGCAACCTTGATCGAGTTTTGCAGAGATGTGAAGAAACTAATCTTGTCTTGAATTGGGAAAAGTGCCACTTTATGGTCAATGAAGGTATTGTCTTGGGGCATAAAGTTTCTGAAAGAGGTATTGAAGTTGATAAAGCCAAAGTTGATGCTATTGAGAAGATGCCATGTCCCAAGGACATCAAAGGTATAAGAAGTTCCCTTGGCCATGCCGGATTTTATAGGAGGTTTATTAAGGACTTCTAAAAAATTTGTCGGCCTCTGAATAATTTATCACAAAAATATATACCATTTGTCTTTGATGTTGATTGTGTAGAAGCATTTGAAATACTTAAGAAAGCATTGATCTCTGCACCTATTGCTCAGCCACCTGATTGGAATTTACCATTTGAAATTATGTGTGATGCTAGTGATTATGCTGTAGGTGCTGTTCTAGGACAAAGAGTTGATAAGAAATTAAATGTTATTCAATATGCTAGTAAAACCCTAGACAATTCTCAAAGAAATTATGCTACCACTGAAAAAGAATTCTTAGCAGTTGTATTTGCTTGTGATAAGTTCAGACCTTATATTGTTGATTCTAAAGTAACTATTCACACTGATCATGCTGCTATTAAATATCTCATGGAAAAGAAAGATGCTAAACCCAGACTTATTAGATGGGTTCTCTTTCTACAAGAATTTGACTTACATATTGTTGATAGAAAGGGAGCTGAGAACCCCGTTGCAGACAACTTATCTATGTTAGAAAATGTACTTGATGACCCACTTCCTATTGATGATAGCTTTCCGGATGAGCAATTAAATGTCATAAATGCTTCTCATACTGCTCCATGGTATGCTGATTATGCTAATTACATTGTTGCTAAGTTTATACCACCTAGTTTCACATACCAGCAAAAGAAAAAGTTCTTCTATAATTTGAGGCATTACTTTTGGGATAACTCACATCTTTATAAAGAAGGAGTAGATGGTGTTATTAGACGTTGTGTACCTGAGCATGAACAGGAACAGATCCTATGCAAGTGTCACTCTGAAGCTTATGGAGGACACCATGCTGGAGATAGAACTGCACATAAGGTATTGCAATCTGGTTTTTATTGGCCTACTCTCTTCAAGGATGCCCGTAAGTTTGTCTTATCTTGTGATGAATGTCAAAGAATTGGTAATATTAGTAGACGTCAAGAAATGCCCATGAATTATTCACATGTTATTGAACCATTTGATGTTTGGGCTTTTACTATATGGGACCCTTTCCTTCCTCTAATGGATATACACATATTTTAGTTGCTGTTGATTACGTTACTAAGTGGGTAGAAGCTATTCCAACTAGTAGTGATGATCATAACACTTCTATTAAAATGCTTAAAGAAGTTATTTTTCCAAGGTTTGGAGTCCCTAGATATTTAATGACTGATGGTGGTTCACATTTTATTCATGGTGCTTTCCGTAAAATGCTTGCTAAATATGATGTTAACCATAGAATTGCATCTCCTTATCACCCACAGTCTAGTGATCAGGTAGAATTGAGTAATAGAGAGCTCAAATTAATTTTGCAAAAGACTGTTAATAGATCTAGAAAGAATTGGTCCAAGAAACTTGATGATGCATTATGGGCCTATAGAACTGCATATAAAAATCCTATGGGTATGTCTCCGTATAAAATGGTCTATGGAAAAGCATGCCACTTACCTCTCGAACTAGAACACAAGGCTTATTGGGCTATTAAAGAATCAATCATGATTTTAAACTTGCCGGTGAGAAGAGGTTATTTGATATTAGCTCACTTGATGAATGGAGAACCCAAGCCTATGAAAATGCCAAGTTGTTTAAAGAAAAAGTTAAAAGATGGCATGACAAAAGAATACAAAAGCGTGAGTTTAAATTAGGTGATTATGTATTGCTATACAACTCTCCTTTAAGATTTTTTGCAGGAAAAATTCTCTCTAAATGGGAAGGCCCTTACGTTATCGAGGAGGTCCATCGTTCCGGTGCCATAAAAATCAACAACTTGGAAGGCACAAATCTAAAGGTGGTGAACGATCAAAGAATCAAACACTATATCTCAGGTAATCCCATAAATGTTGAAACCAATGTTATTGAAACCGTAACCCCGAAGGAATACATAAGGGACACTTTCCGGAACGTTTCAGACTCCGAAAAGGAATAGGTATGTGGTACGGTAAGTAAACCGACTCCAAAACAGTTTTTAAGGCAATATTTCTCCGTTTTGGAATATTTAGAAAAATAGAAAAATAAGAAGCAGTCCGAGAAGGACACGAGGCCTCCACGAGGGTGGAGGGCTTGCCCTACCCTACTGGGCGTGCCCCCTACCTCGTGGGCACCCCGTGTTCTCTCCGGACTCTGTTTTCGTACACGACACATATTTTGATCGGTAAAATTCATTATATAATCTCCCGGAGGTTTTGACTCCCGTATCACGCAAAAATCTCCTGTTTTTGTTTCGAGCTGTTTTTCTGACAGATCCAGGTCGTCATGTCGTCTTCAAGCTCCCCCAAGGATCAGTTCTTCAAGAAGGTCATCAACCCCTACCTCGCAGAAGTGCTACAACACCCTCAAACCATTGAGATGCGTGAGGGGTTGTTACACATCCGCGATGCTAAGGGACCAAGGAAGACCGGAAGCACGGAGGCAAGGCTCAAGGCATTGGAGCAAGAAGTTTTCAAGTGTCAGGAGATGGTGGAGTGTGGACTCGATTCCAAACACATCATGATCACGGAGTTCACCAACAACCACAAGCTGGACGTCAAGGACATTGGGGAGGCGATCTTCAACCTTCATGAGAAAAATGAGCACCTCCAAGCCCAGATCTATGACCTGCAAAAACAAAACTGTGAGTATGAATATAGATTCAAGAGGATGAGTTTGGCTGCAGATTTTAGGTTCCAGGAGACTCGGTCATCCTTCTATGATGGTGAGCCTATGCCTTGTAAGAAGGACGACAAGCCTACACCATCAACAAAATCACCACTGTCTCCACCAACAAAGAAGAATTGAGTATCTGGTATGGGCACTCCCCTTGGCAACTGCCAAGCTTGGGGGAGTGCCTCGGTAACGTATCACCATCACTTTTATCTTTACTATTTTTCCTTAGTTCGATCCTTTTGGTAATATCTTGATCTAGTAGAATAAAAGTTCTTAGTATGATCTAGTCGTGAGTTTTGCTTTATAATTCTTCTATGTAATCGAGTCCGTGAGCTATATAATAAATATTAGTGTTGAGTCAAGGGCTTGATTATTTTGCCATGATCTTAAGTGAATAAAAGAAAAGAGAAAGAAATAAAAAGAAACAAGGAGATCATGTTAGTCTTATGGAGAGTAATGAGCTCACATAGAAAAAGTATGATGAATAAAAGTTGTTGAGAGTTGACAAACATAGTTTTGGTCATCGTTGCAATTAATAGGAAGTAATAAAGAAAGAGAGGTCTTCACATATAGATATACTATCTTGGACATTTTTTATGATTGTGACCACTCATTAAAATATGACATGCTAAAGAGTTGACGTTGGACAAGGAAGACAACGTAATGGGTTATGTTTTCTTACATCTGAGATAAATTATATTGTCTTGGATCCTCCAACATGTTGAGCTTGCCTTTCCCCCTCATGCTAGCCAAATTCATCGCACCAAGTAGAGATACTACTTGTGCTTCCAAATACCCTTAAACCGGTCTTGCCATGAGAGTCCACCATACCTACCTATGGATTGAGTACGATCCTCCAAGTAAGTTGTCATCGGTGCAAGCAATAAAAATTGCTCTCTAAATATGTATGAATTATTAGTGTGGGAGAAAATAAGCTTTATACGATCGTGTGATATGGAAGAAATAAAGGCGACAGATTGCATAATAAAAGTCTATATCACAAGTGGCAATATAAAGTGACGTTCTTTCGCATTAAGATTTTGTGCATTCAACCATAAAAGTGCATGACAACCTCTGCTTCCCTCTGCGAAGGGCCTATCTTTTACTTTTATCTCCCACTTTGCATAAGAGTCTTGGTGATCTTCACCTTTCCTTTTTACATTTTAATCCTTTGGCAAGCACAGTATGTTGGAAAGATCCTGGTATATATGGCTAATTGGATGTGAGTTTTCATGAACTATTACCGTTGACATTACCCTTGAGGTAAGACGTTGGGAGGCAAAACTATAAGCCCCTATCTTTCTCTGTGTTCGATTAAAACTCCATACCCATAAGTATTGCGCGAGTGTCAGCAATGGTGAAAGACTATATGATAGTTGAGTATGTGGACTTGCTGAAAAGCTCTTATATATTGACTCTTTCCTATGTTATGATAAATTGCAATTGCTCCAATGACTAAGATTATAGTTTGTTAGTTTTCAATGAAGTTTACTATTCATACTTGAAATTGTGATTGAATTATTACTCTAGCATAAGAAATCATATGACAAGAATTATGTAAGTTGTTGTTTTAAGAATGATCATGATGCCCTCATGTTCGTATTTTATTTTTATCGACACCTCTATCTCTAAACATGTGGACATATTTTTCGATTTCGGCTTTTCGCTTGAGGACAAGCGAGGTCTAAGCTTGGGGGAGTTGATACGTCCATTTTGCATCATGCTTTATATCGATATTTATTGCATTCTGGGCTGTTATTACACATTATGTCACAATACTTATGTCTATTCTCTCTTATTTTACAAGGTTTACATGAAGAGGGAGAATGCCGGTAGCTGGGATTCTGGGCTGGAAAAGGAGCAAATATTAGAGACCTACTCTGCACAGCTCCAAAAGTCCTGAAACTTCACGGAAGACGTTTCCATAATATATAAAAAATACTCAGTGGAAGAAACTCACCAGGGGGCCACACCCTGCCCACGAGGGTGGGGGCGCGCCCGACCCCCCTGCGCGTGCCCCCCTACCTCGTGGGCCCCCTGGTGGCCCTCCGGTGACCATCTTCTTCTATATGAAGTCTTTCGATGGGAAAAATAGGAAGCCATCTTCTTGGATGAAACTCTACCGCCACGAGGTGGAACCTTGGCGGAACCAATCTAGGGCTCTGGCGGAGCTGTTCTGCCGGGAAAACTTTCCTCCCGGAGGGGGAAATCATCGCCATCGTCATCACCAACGCTCCTCTCATCGGGAGAGCGAAATCTCCATCAACATCTTCATCAGCATCATCTCCTCTCAAAACCCTAGTTCATCTCTTGTATCCAATTCTTGTCTCCAAGTCTGGGATTGGTGCTAGTAGTGTTAATTACTCCTTGTAGTTGATGCTAGTTGGTTTAATTGGTGGAAGATCATATGTTCAGATCCTATATGCATATTAATACGCCTCTGATTATGAACATGTTTATGATTTCTGAGTAGTTACTTTTGTTCCTGAGGACATGGGAGAAGTCTTGCTATTAGTAGTCATGTGAATTTGGTATTCGTTTGATGTTTTGATGAGATGTATGTTGTCTCTCCTCAAGTGGTGTTATGTGAACGTCGACTACATGACACTTCACCATTATTTGGGCCTAGAGGAAGGCATTGGTAAGTAATAAGTAGATGATGGGTTGCTAGAGTGACAGAAGCTTAAACCCTAGTTTATGCGTTGCTTCGTAAGGGGCTGATTTGGATCCATATGTTTCATGCTATGGTTAGGTTTACCTTAATACTTTTGTTGTAGTTGTGGATGCTTGCAATAAAGGTTAATCATAAGTGGGATGCTTGTCCAAGTAAGGGCAGCACCCAAACACCGGTCCACCCACATACCAAATTATCAAAGTACCGAACACGAATCATATGAACGTGATGAAAACTAGCTTGACGATATACCCATGTGTCCTCGGGAGCGCTTTTCTCTATATAAGAGTTTGTCCAGGCTTGTCCTTTGCTGCAAAAAGGATTGGGCCACCTTACTGCAATTTATTTACTTTTGTTACTTGTTGCTCGTTACAAATTATCCTATCACAAAACTATCTGTTACCACTTATTTCAGTACTTTCAGAGAATACCTTGCTGGAAACCGCTTATCATTTCCTTCTGCTCCTCGTTGGGTTCGACACTCTTACTTATCGAAAGGACTACGATAGATCCCCTACACTTGTGGGTTATCATCCTCCCGGGTGGTGCACACATATATTCTTCCTTGCCGAGACATGGGACACCCTACCGCGCATTTTCTCGGTCCTCCTCGGTCGTAGCACCGAAGCAAGTAAAAGAGTCGTCAAATCACGAAAGACCACCTTTCCCGCCGAGTACATCAGTGAAGCACGGTAGCTAGCTAGTTGGGCTAGTGCGACCGATTAGCTAGGCCGTCGCCACATTTATTTTTTAACCCCTTTTTATCTCCTTGTCGGTAGGTAAATATAAATATCCACCACGGCGTTGCTCTAGTCTTTGGGTGCGGCAGGCGTGGCAGAATTTTTAATTTTTTGATTGAAGGGATCAGGCATGGCAGGATTTTCATTTTTTTTATTAACGGGAGTAGGCGTGGCAGCAATTAGTCACGATGACTCCGCCTGTAAGACCCACTGCTCCCTGATGTGAAAAGTCGTCGACTGGTGTTTTCCCGTGGTGAAAACCAAAAGATTCACCCTGCTCCTCGGCTGGCTCCCTCCGCCTTCCCGTAGATTGCATTGCCTTTCAGCCGTTTCGCCCCATTTGCTTCCTCTCCCCATTGCTTCTACCTGGTGCCATGGCGGCGCAGCAGATCACGGAGTCTGAGGTGAGGCGCCTGACACAGGAGCTCCAGGCCAAGGATGTAGAGCTCGGGGCCAAGGACATGGAGCTCCGTGAGCTCAAGGAGGAGAGGAGTGCCATGCTCGTCCTTTATGTGCGGGAGTTCATGGAGCTAAAAAAGCGGTAGGCATCCACCACAAAGATGCTCGAGGTGTCGGCGGCGTTGCTGCAGAAAGCGGGAGATACGATAGGCCGTCAGGCGAGCCGGCTGGAGCGCAAGCGGGCTGATCGTGACGAGCTCCAGGATCGCCTCAGCCACTTGGTGGACCATGTTGCCACGCATGTGTTGTGGCTGCGCGATGCCTACCGTCGTGCTAGCGCGACCATGCCGTCCGTCGGGCTAAACCCATTCAACCATCTCGTCGACTTCAACAAGCTGTGGCTTCCTGACCTGGTCTCCTTCTTCACCTATACCTTCGAGGAGCTGAGTCGTCTCCGCGTGATGGTGGGAGCGGAGTTGGACAAGGAGGGGTTGCGAGCTGCCGTCGCCAATGCTGGCGAGTCCACTCGGGGATCCGTCACCAGAATCCATTCATGCCATTGGACACCGTCTTTGACGAGCTGGCTCCCGTCGACCGGGAGCGGGCTCTGCGGGCGGTTGCACCCTGCATCACCAACGTCATGCACCTCAAGAAGTAGAGGGACTTCGTTGGTGTTTAGGCGTCCTCTGCATGGGCATGTCCATGTCTTGGCGCAACATGACCGTTGGATCAAACTCAGACGATGCAGATCAGTCACTGTAGCAGAAAGCGTGTGGGTGTGTTTGGTTGCATTATCATCTCAATATAGTTGTTCCCTCTTTGTTCATGTTCATCTCAACAGCCCTCTTCATGCATGCTCCTAGTGTATTTGTGTTAACCTACTAGTGGGGACTCATGCACCCTTCATGCACTCTGCCAAACACCCAATAGTGGGTCGAGAAGGGAACTTTTGCTCCCATCTCGTGCACCCTTCATACACCCTTCCTAACACTGATTTGTGCTTCATATGGTTCATGTTCCGTGGAGTACTATAGCACCGTACTTGTGTTGTAGACCTAGTTCTGTTAACATTGATTTCACCATTCATTCTTGAATGGGCAGTCAAAAAAGGGGTACTATGTTACATTACTGTTCATATAGTTGACATGCGCACAACATCATTTTTATCGTCATATCTTACTACACTAGCAACAAGATTATGTAGTACTAACGTATGAACCACTGCACATGCCTAGTAGTAGGAGCACTGTGTAAGTTCAAGTGGCTGCCATGTTTCGCACTCCTCCATCGTAAGAGTGTAAATGCTTGCTATAATCATTTTTTCCAGAAAAACAGTGGACACGCTCTACCATGCAGATCCTCCTCGACGGTCGTCGGGAACCTTGCTACTCACTTTCACCGACATGTGGGACAGCCAGCATCGGGGTCCACTAGCCATGCACTAAATTACTCCGTAGTAGAGTGCCCAACTACACGGTAGACTACCCCGATCGAAGCGCCGCAGTAATGCCCAATGAGCAGTCAAATCACAAAACCCCCTCCTTTCCAGCAGTAAGTTGGATGGACGAAGCAACCATCATTTCACTCTTCTCCCTCAGCTTCCTCTCTTGAAGAAAACCCCAACTCGCTTCTCCCTCATCTTGTTCCTCATTTCTTCAAGAAAACCCCAACCTGCTTCTACCATTGTTCTTCTCTCCCAAAGAAGGAAAGGTGAGCACATCAATGGTGTTGATTCTGTCCAAGGCCTGGTCTTGCAACCCCGAGACTGATCCTACAACTCCCTCTTTGTTCTTCTTTTGGGTTTGTTATTATGGTTTCTTTTCTTTTATTTCTATTAGTCAGTTTCTTGATGGATGCTGGAGCACCAGCCGAAGTGATGTCTATGGCTCTAGCCAAAATCGTTGAGTCTCATGGTACGAAGAAGCGCAAGCACCCCACCGAGACTACCGCAGACAAGCTCAAAGCCATCGCCCTGTCCAAGCCCCCCTCTCCGGGATCCCTCATTAAGCAAGTCCAGGTAATATCTCTTCTTGACGATCTTTTTCTCGATCGTGATCATGTTTTTTCATCTAACACGCAGTACTAGTACTCGTAGTACAACTTTCTAGGTGATCTCGCATGTGATTTTTGTGTGCCAAATGACAGTTCTAAATTCCTCTTTTGACCAAAACATGCAAGAGGTTGACACTGATTTCTTATAGATTACTTTCAAATACTTTATGAACATCAATGCTACCTTTGAAGAGAGTATATTTGCCTCAGTAACTTGTGTTATGGATATTGCAAGTAATCCCTCTACTCTCATGCCTTTGAAGACATGTTCTAGTGTCTTTGTTCATTCATTTATGTGCGTATATGTAGTCATATATGGAGTAAAATATCAAAAATCATCTTATATTTCTGAAGGGAGGTAGTAATAAAATATTTGGTTTCTGTTTGAATTAGAACCAGGTCCGCGGTGGAGATGAAGTTCTCAAAGTCATGTCGTGTGAACTGGAAGACCTGAGGATGAGTTCTACTGCTAAACTATCCAGCTGATGTGTCCTGAACTAGTGTTTTCCTGTAGCATTGTTGTCATGCGTGTTCTCGAGGCTATACTTCACCACAACAATTTCCTGGCTATGCCTTCAATTATGAAGGGTGTGGTTCTTGTAAAGCTTCCCGACAAATCTGATGTGGCATGTCTTCATCGTCACATCTCTCATGAAGGGATGGTGATGGTGCATGTAGACATCTCTCATGAAGTCCATGGCCTAGTAAGTTATGTGGGGTTCATCCCATAGGTAGGTGGCAAGGAATAGTCTGTAGGGTTTAATTAGTGTAACTTTGCTTGTCTGTAGTAAGTACTATTGTTCAGTACTTGATTTTTGTGTGTGAACCATGTATTGTTTAGTAATGCCACTTTTGGTGTGTGGTTAGTCCTAAGAAGAGTCTATGTTAATGTCTATCAACTCAATTCAATCTGTATATTTTGACGTATCCAGATCATCTTTTTTGCGAGGACGGTTTATTAATTATGGTTACACTCCAATATCCGTATGCATTGCAGGTTTTATCGCACCCACCAGGATTTCCAGTCCCATGGATGTTCGGTCCATATGATTTGTAACGACCATTGGATTGTCCTGCTTGTGGGAGTAGGCGGGGGAGCTGCATGCCACACGTAGTTGGACGATCAATCTTCTATGTAGTACATCAACATAGTGTTTTCCTGGTAAGGATTCACTCGTGTCACATCAAGTAAATCTTATTGACTTACTGTCTAAATCTTATTGATTTAATGTCATGTTTTCTTACTTTTGCTGCAATTTTACGATGCAGGTTTTTCCATGTGACATTCATCACAGAATAAACCGTTTGTTTTGCTCTATGATGGTTGTTTTTGCAGGTTTCACTTCTTATGTCATGTCACTAACGAAGGCACTGTCCATCAATTATATTACTGGAAACAATTGGATCAGTCTGTTGTCTGAGTACAAGCTGAAGCTCTATGATGAACTACAGTTTGGTTTAACAACCATGCCACAATTAGTACTTCTCGCTTTAAAAGAAATGAAGAAAAATACTAGATCACGGTCACGGAGACTAGTCAAGTTAGAAAGTTGATCATAGCAGACCAGAAACGATCGCTGTTGTCTCGCACACCATCATCACCAACTATTTTTATAATTATATATGTTATATATATTCCCCTTGATTTTTCTTATGTATAAAGTTGTGATATAAAAGATTTTTATATTTCTTTATAGAGGAAGTATCTCTCTATCAAAAATATATTTATGTGTAACTAGTTACTCCTTCCTTTCTACTTTCTTTCACTGATATGTGGGGCATCCGGCAATGGGGTCCACGTGCCATGCACCAAATTAGAGTGCACAACTGCAAGGTAGATGTACTCACCCCGGTCGTAGCGCTGCAGTAATGCCCAATGAGCCGTTAAATCACAACCCCCCCCCCCCCCCATTCCATCTTTAGCAGTAAGCTGGACGGACGAAGCAGCAATATTTCACTGGGCCTGAATCCCCTTCTCCCTCGTCTGCTTGTTCAGAGAAAACCCCCTCTTCGCGATTGCATAGGGTTTTCTCATGGAGAACCTAGTACGAATTCTTCATCCATCCCCAATAAATCCAAGTCCCTTGGTCGCGGGAAATCCTAGGATGGCAGCCGCCGCCTTTGATGCATTTTTCTTCCTACTGAATCTACTGTGTTTCATTTGCAGTGCCCAAAGTGTGAGGACCCTACAGGTTATTGTGCCCTCGACAAGACGCCACACTTGTTCCTTCTCATCCTAACACAGGATTTTAAAACACGCATAGTATGTTCCTAGAATACTCTTTTCTATCCGGGAGGGTGGGGTTTTTCAAACATGCTATCGACTAATTTGGAAATTTGGATTGCTATATTTGGATGAAAGGTACTAGTACCATCGTCAACACTGACGCAAAGGAGGAAATTATTTCTAGATTTGGATAGGGAATACATTGTGTTCTCATATTATTTTTCCTGCAGTGCATTCCTTGCTCTGCCAGAACACGTGTACTCAAGATGATCGGCCTTGCCATAACTAAATACACCAGTTTAATGGTCACATTGAAGACAAACCATGGATATTGATACGTCTCCAACGTATCTATAATATTTTATTGTTCCATGCTATTATATTATCTGTTTTGGATGTTTAATGGGCTTTAATATGCACTTTCATATTATTTTTGGGACTAACCTATTAACTTAAGGCCCAGTGCAAATTGTTGCCTATTTCAGTGTTTTGCAGAAAAGGAATATCAAATGGAATCCAAACGGAACGAAACCTTCGCGAGGATCTTTCTTGGAACAAACGTAACCCAGGAGACTTGGAGTACAAGTCTGGAAGTCACAATGGCTCAAGATAATACTAAATTATGTGACTTTTCCAATACCAACAACAATGATTTTATTAGCACTCCGATTGCTCCTAGTATCGATGTTGAATCTTGTGAAATTAATGCTGCTTTGTTGAATCTTGTCATGAAAGATCAATTTTCCGGCCTTCCTAGTGAAGATGTCGCTACCCATCTAAACAACTTTGTTGATTTGTGTGATATGCAAAATAAGAAAGATGTGGACAATGATATTGTTAAATTGAAGCTATTTCCGTTTTCACTTAGAGATCGTGCTAAAACTTGGTTTTCTTCTTTGCCAAAAAATAGTATTGATTCATGGAATAAGTGCAAAGATGCTTTTATCTCTAAGTATTTTCCTCCCGCTAAGATCATCTCTCTTAGAAATGATATTATGAATTTTAAGCAACTTGATCATGAGCATGTTACACAATCTTGGGAGAGGATGAAATTAATGATACGTAATTGCCCTACACATGGTTTGAATTTATGCATGATTATAGAGAATTTTTATGCTGGATTGAATTTTGCTTCTAGAAATCTTTTAGATTTGGCCGCGGGAGGCACTTTTATGGAAATCACTTTAGCATAAGCTACTAAACTCCTAGACAATATTATGGTTAATTATTCTCAATGGCACGCCGAAAGATCCACTAGTAAAAAAGTTCATGCTATTGAAGAGATTAATGTGTTGAGTGGAAGGCTGGATGAACTTATGAAATTGCTTGCTAATAAGAGTGTTTATTCTGATCCTGATGATATGCCTTTGTCCACTTTGATTGAGAATAATAATGAATCTATGGATGTGAATTTTGCTGGTAGGAACAATTTTGGTAACAATGAGTATAGAGGAAATTTTTATTCTAGGCCGTTTCCTAGTAATTCCTCTAATAATTATGGTAATTCCTACAAAAAATCTTATGGAAATTTTAATAAGATTCCCTCTGATTTTTAGACTAGTGTTAAAGAATTTATGAATTCGCAAAAGAATTTCAATGCTTTGATTGAAGAAAAATTGCTTAAGATTGATGAGTTGGCTAGGAACGTGGATAGAATTTCTCTTGATGTTGATTCTTTGAAACTTAGATCTATCCCACCTAATCATGACATCAATGAGTCTCTCAAAGCTATGAGAATTTCCATTGATGAGTGCAAAGAAAGAACCGCTAGGATGCATGCTAAAAAAACATTGCTTTGTGAAAGCGTGTTCTTCTAGTTTTCATGATAATAATGATGTAGGTCTAAAAGTGATTGGTGTGTCTCCTATTAAATCTTTGTTTGACAATATGAATCTTTATAAAGATGGGACTGGAGATGAGTCAACTTTATTTAGAAGGCGTCCCAATGATTCGGAGTTTTTAGATCTTGATGCTAAAATTGATAAAAGTGGGATTGAAGAGGTCAAAACTTTACATAGCAATGAACCCACTATTTTGGATTTCAAGGAATTTAATTATGATAATTTCTCATTGATAGATTGTATTTCCTTGCTGCAATCCGTGTTAAATTCTCCTAATGCTTATGACCAAAATAAGGCTTTTACTAAACATATTGTTGATGCTTTAATGCAATCTTATCAAGAAAAGCTTGAACTTGAAGTTTCTATCCCTAGAAAACTTTATGATGAGTGGGAACCTACTATTAAAATTAAGATCAAAGATCATGAATGCTATGCTTTATGTGATTTGGGTGCTAGTGTTTCCACGATTCGAAAAACTTTGTGTGATGTGTTAGGTTTCCATGAATTTGATGATTGTTCTTTAAATTTTCATCTTGCGGATTCCACCATTAAGAAACCTATGGGAAGAATTAATGATGTTCTTATTGTTGCAAATAGGAATTATGTGCCCATAGATTTCATTGTTCTTGATATAGATTGCAATCCTACATGTCCTATTATTCTTGGTAGACCTTTCCTTAGAACGATTGATGCAATTATTGACATGAAAGAAGGAAATATTAGATTCCAATTTCCGTTAAGGAAAGGTATGGAACACTTTCCTAGAAAGAAAATGAAATTACCTTATGAACCTATTATGAGAGCCACATATGGATTGCATACCAAATATGACAATACCTAGATCTATCCTTGCCTTTATGCCTAGCTAGGGGCATTAAACGATAGCGCTTGTTGGGAGGCAACCCAACTTTATTTTTGTTCCTGTTTAGTAATAAATAAATCATCTATCCTCTGTTATGATTGTGTTTTTATGTTTCAATTAGTGTTTGTGCCAAGTAAAGCCTTTAGGGTCTTCTTGGGTGATTGTTGTTTGATCTTGCTGGAAAAAACAGAAAATATGCCCTCACGAGAATAATTTTCATTTTTTACCAGAGAGTGATGAAATGCCAATTCCAACTGCATTAGATCAATATACAAATTATTTAGGTCCTCCTAATTTTTCAGAATTTTTGGAGTTCCAGAAGTATTCGAAACCTCCAGATTGCTACAGACTGTTCTGTTTTTGACAGATTCTGTTTTTCGTGTGTTGTTTGCTTATTTTAATGAATCTATGGCTAGTATCGGGGGGTATGAACCATAGAGAAGTTGGAATACAGTAGGTTTAACACCAATATAAATAAAGAATAAGTTCATTACAGTACCATAAAGTGGTGATTTATTTTCTTATACTAACGAACCTCATGAGATTTTCTGTTTAAGTTTTGTGTTGTGAAGTTTTCAAGTTTTTGGGTAAAGATTTGATGGATTTTGGAATAAGGAGTGGCAAGAGCTTAATCTTGGGGATGCCCAAGGCACCCCAAGGTAAAATTCAAGGACAACCAAAAGCCTAAGCTTGGGGATGCCCCGAAAGGCATCCCCTCTTTCGTCTTCGTCTATCGGTAACTCTACTTGAGGCTATATTTTTATTCACCACATGATATGTGTTTTGCTTGGAGTGTCTTGTATGATTTTGAGTCTTTGCTTTTTAGTTTACCACAATCATACTTGCTGTACACACCTTTTGGGAGAGACACACATGAATCGGAATTTATTAGAATACTCTATGTGCTTCACTTATATCTTTTGAGCTAGATAATTATTGCTCTAGTGCTTCACTTACATCTTTTTAGAGAATGGTGGTGGTTTTATTTTATAGAAATTATTGATCTCTCATGCTTCACTTATATTATTTTGAGAGTCTTTTAGAACAGCATGGTAATTTGCTTTGGCTATAAAATTAGTACTAATATGATAGGCATCCAAGATGGGTATAATAAAAACTTCCATATAGAGTGCATTGAATACTATGAGAAGTTTGATACTTGATGATTGTTTGAGATATGAAGATGGTGATATTAGAGTGATGCTAGTTAAGTAATTGTGAAATTGATAAATACTTGTGTTGAGGTTTGCAAGTACCATAGCATGCATGTATGGTAACCGTTGTGTGACAAATTTGAAGCATGAGATGTTCTTTGATTGCCTTCCTTATGAGTGGCGGTCGGGGATGAGCGATGTCCTTTTCCTACCAATATATACCCCTAAGAGCATGCCCGTAGTGCTTGGTTTTGATGACTTGTAGATTTTTGCAATAAGTATGTGAGTTCTTTATGACTAATGTTGAGTCCATGGATTATACGCACTCTCACCCTTCCATCATTGCTAGCCTCTTCGGTACCATGCATTGCCCTTTCTCACCTCGAGAGTTGGTGCAAACTTCGCCGGTGCATCCAAACCCCGTGATATGATATGCTCTTTCACACATAAACCTCCTTATATCTTCCTCAAAACAGCCACCATACCTACCTATTATGGTATTTCCATAGCCATCACGAGATATATTGCCATGCAACTTTCCACTGTTCCATTTTTATGACACACTCCATCATTGTCATATTGCCTTGCATGATCATGTAGTTGATATCGTGTTTGTGGCAAAGCCACCGCTCATAATTTTTCATACATGTCACTCTTGAATCATTGCACATCCCGGTACACCGCCGGAGGCATTCATATAGAGTCATATTTTGTTCTAGTATCGAGTTGTAATTTTTGAGTTGTAAATAAATAGAAGTGTGATGATCATCATTTTTAGAGCATTGTCCCGTGTGAGGAAATAAAAAAAGGATAGAAAGGCCAAATAAAAAAGCCCAAAAAATGAGAGAAAAAGAGAGAAGGGGCAATGTTACTATCCTTTTTCCACACTTGTGCTTCAAAGTAGCACCATAATTTTTGTGATAGAGAGTCTCTTATTTTGTCAGTTTCATATACTAGTAGGAATTTTCATTATAGAACTTGGCTTGTATATTCCAACAATGGGCTTCCTCAAAATGCCCTAGGTCTTTGTGAGCAAGCAAGTTGGATGCACACCCACTTAGTTTCTTTTGTTGAGCTTTCATACATTTATAGCTCTAGTGCATCTGTTGCATGGCAATCCCTACTCCTCACATTGACATCAATTGATGGGCATCTCCATAGCCCGTTGATTAGCCGCGTCAATGTGTGACTTTCTCCTTTTTTGTCTTCTTCACACAACCTCCATCATCATATTCTATTCCACCCATAATGCTATGTCCATGGCTCGCGCTCATGTATTGCGTGAAAGTTGAAAAGGTTTGAGAATACTAAAGTATGAAACAATTGCTTGGCTTGTCATCGGGGTTGTGCATGAGGGGAGCATTTTGTGTGACGAAAATGAAGCATGGCCAAACTATATGATTTTGTAAGGATGAGCTTTCTTTGGCTATGTTATTTTGAGAAGACATAATTGCTTTGTTAGTATGATTGAAGTATTATTGTTTTTATGTCAATATTAAACTTTTGTCTTGAATCTTTCGGATCTGAATATTCATGCCACAATAAAGAGAATTACAATGAAAATTATGTTAGGTAGCATTCCACATCAAAAATTCTGTATTTATCACTTACCTACTCGAGGACGAGCAGGAATTAAGCTTGGGGATGCTTGATATGTCTCCAACGTATCTATAATTTTTTATCTTTCCATGCTATTATATTATCTGTTTTGGATGTTTAATGGGCTTTACTATGCACTTTTATATTATTTTTGGGACTAACCTATTAACCGAAGGCCCAGTGCAAATTGTTGTTTTTGCCTATTTCAGTGTTTCGCAGAAAGGAATATCAAACGGAATCCAAATGGAATGAAACCTTTGTGAGGATCTTTCTTGGAACAAACGCAACCCAGGAGACTTGGAGTACAAGTTTGGAAGTCCATGAAGCTTCCACGAGGCAGGGGGCGCGCCCAGGGGGTAGGCGCCCCCCACCCTCGTGGGCCCCACGGAGCTCCACCGACCTAGTTCTTTCGCCTATATATACTCTTATACCGTGGAAACATCAAGGAGAGCCACGAAACCACTTTTCCACCGGCGCAACCTTCTGTACCCGTGAGATCCCATCAGGGGACCTTTTCCAGCGATCCGCCGGAGGGGGATTCGATCACGGAGGGCTTCTACATCAACACCATAGCCTCTCCGATGATGTGTGAATAGTTTACCACAGACCTTCGGGCCCATACTTATTAGCTAGATGGATTCTTCTCTCTCTTTGGTTCTCAATACAAAGTTCTCCTCGATGTTCTTGGAGATATATTTGATGTAATATTCTTTTGTGGTGTGTTTGCCGAGATCCGATGAATTGTGGGTTTATGAATTTGATTATCTATGAATATTATTTGATTCTTCTCTGAATTCTTATATGCATGATGTGATATCTTTGCAAGTCTCTTCGAATTATCGGTTTAGTTTGGCCTACTAGATTGATCTTTCTTGCAATGGGAGAAGTGCTTAGCTTTGGGTTCAATCTTGCGGTGTCCTTTCCCAGTGACAACAGGGGAAGCAAGGCACGTATTGTATTGTTGCCATCGAGGATAAAAAGATGGGGTTTATATCATATTGCTTGAGTTTATCCCTCTACATCATGTCATCTTGCCTAATGCGTTACTCTGTTCTTATGAACTTAATACTCTAGATGCAATCATGAGAGAAGCCACTAGTGAAACCTATATTCAAGATCGATGTGTGGAGTAATAGTAGTAGATGGAGAATCGTTTTGGTCTACTTGACATGGACGTGATGCCTATATTCAAGATCATTGCCTTAGATATCATCATAACTATGCGCTTTTATATCAATTGCTCGGCAGTAATTTGTTCACCCACCGTAATATATGCTATCATGAGAGAAGCCACTAGTGAAACCTATGGCCCCGGGGTCTACTTTACATCATATAAGTTTCCGATCTATAATTCTAGTTTACTATTTATTTTGCAATCTTTATTTTCCAATCTATACAACAAAAATACCAAAAATATTTATCTTATTATCTTTATCATATCTCACTTTTGCAAGTGGCCATGAAGGGATTGACAACCCCTTTATCGCGTTGGTTGCAAGGTTCTTGATTGTTTGTGCAGGTACTAGGCGACTTGCGTATAGTCTCCTACTGGATTGGTACCTTGGTTCTCAAAAACTGAGGGAAATACTTACGCTACTTTGCTGCATCACCCTTTCCTCTTCAAGGGAAAACCAATGCATGCTCAAGAGGTAGCAGATATAAGTTCCGAGTTGGGTTCATTAACCAAGAAGATTGCTGCTTTTTATGGCCAAACTTGGATAAACTTTCTCAAGTATTACGGACTGAAAGTTGGCGCACGAATGTTGATGGAAATAGCAGAACCTGGTCTCATCTTCACTGCGATCTTCCACCCCAGCGCCGTTAAAATTGTTCATCCATGTTAGTTTTGTATCTGGTTCTTGCTTGTTGCCTCGATTATTTCTTAATCCACTTATTCTGTCTAACTAATCACAATTTAACTTTAGAAGTAGCAACGAATCTCTCATGAAGATGCTACTTCTAACTAATATTTCTTATAATTGGTGGCACGTGTAGGTTTTTTCAAAGTTAAGCAGGCTACTCGTTTGTTATTCTATAAGAACTCGGCTGTTACTGATGGCACTGAAGTTGACTAGGACGACATCCACAAGTTTCTACACTTTATTGATCGTCTTGAGGTCCTTGTGGGGCATTTCAATGGTGGAAGGCCACATGGGATATGTGTGCTACTGCTGCACTCGTTGAACAGGTCCAACTGTGTCGAGAAACTTATGGTAAGCTATTTTGTGTTATATATGTTGTTCATAAACTCTTGCTTATACACAATTTTACAGTTGTGATATTCTTGAAACAGAAACTGCCCAGTTCTGTTGTTCCTATATAGATGCCTGACCATGGTCGGGTTGGACTTGCGCTTGGTCACAACATGATGTTTATGTCGACCTACTCCATTCCCCTTGGAGGTGAAAAGATACTTATTCATGGGTGGTCTCAAATAATGAAGGCCCGTCCATCTTGGAGAATAGGATAGAAGATTATGTTCATGCTTTACCATGGCTCTAAAGCGAATATCCTGTTTATTGACCACATTGCAAGATGAAGCCACTTTCAAAAGGTTGTGGATGCGCGGGGTGGCGCCTGGGCCTTGTCCTGGGGCTTGGCGGCCTCACCCTTGGTTAACTGTAGGCAAAGTAGCATTGTTCGAGGCGTGCTTTGTACGGTTGAACCTGTATAAGTAATCATACTACTTTTAGCTATGGTTGTTAAGTGCCCCTGCTGGTTTCGATTAAGGTTGTTAAGTACTCCTGCTACTTTTACAGTTTGTCATGTTTCTTCAGTCCTGTCTTCCTCCATCCGCCAAAACCAAACCAGCGCCGGCGGGGCCGCCTGCTTACGCCTCCCCTGGCTGGCTACGCCTCAGCGCACGCATTGCCGCCCCACCATCTCCTAAATCGTTAACGCCGACGTCTGAGGCCTCGCCCTCGTCCTCCGCGTGCTTTGGTGCGCTCGCCGCGGTGCCGCCCTCTCGCGTTGTCAACATGGTCAACAAACAAGAGGAATCGGGGGAGGACTGTACATGGAGAGGATGACAGTAGGGGCCCACCATGTCCATGGCCGGACGCAAGGAAGTTCCTCATTTTTTGTTATATATACTCCATTTTCAGCGTATGGAAAAACAAAATGTTTCCTCCTAGTGGTTTCCTGACATCTGAGACCCACGACATTGTCAGCGTATATAGTCAATAGACAAGAGAACAACACAAGATTGGCTGACACCAGGGACGTAGCTCCTCGAGCAGTATTTTTTTATTATTGTTGAGACGGAGCAGGGTTTCAACTGGGATGTGGCCCGTCGAGCCCAGGCTTATATTTTATGTTCACCATATGACCAGCCAGGCTATTTTTTCTTTGTCAAAATGAGCCTAGTTTATTTTATGCTCACCATATGCAACTCTTTCAAGACGCCTGCAAATCTTGAAAGTAATATGAAATGGGCTATAAATATAAAAAATAGATGACAAATTGGCAATTACTTTATAATTTCTGAATTTTTTCACATTTTCAGATTCCAATTTCACTAGGCTTTAACCTAATTTAAATATATCTTCAAAGTACTTTAAATCTGGCTCGACATTTCAGTATTAAAAATAGTTTGGAACCCACAGAAATATGCAAAATTTCGTTTAAATTTTTAACCCTGGCCCTAAATTTTTAACCCTGGCCCTGGCCAACAAAAAAACGGACTGCAATAAATTTCATAAGAAGTTGCAATGAGCTATATATAAATTATTAAAAAAATAGGGGAATGGTCTGACTTGTGGGCCTATTAAGTTGATGCGCATGCAATATTTTTTTATTTATTATATACGTCAATAAACGATTCTAGCAACGTAACTATTGGATGTCAATCCAATGGCCATCGCGTTTCTTCAATCTCTGATCTTCTTCCTCCAGCCGCCAAATCCAGCGCTGGCAGGACCGCCTGCTCCTGCCTCCCGTTGCCAAATGTGCTGCCACGCAGGCCTCACCGCCCCTACTACTCCCACCACTGGCCAGACCATCCCTCTACTCACCCACATCCCTCCACTATTGTGGCTTCGCCGCCTCCGGGTCATTCCCTTCCTGGGTCTCACCGTCGTCCATCGCGCTGGTGTTCTCGGCACGGCGTGGTCAACGTTGTCAACAAACAACAACATCGGAAGAGGGATGTACGTGGAGAGGCTGACAATTGGGACCCAGATGGTCCATGGCCGCACGCAAGCAAGTACCTCCTTATTACGCCACAAAGAATGAATACTCCTGTAACACCCCGAGAATCATCCTACAGCAATCTCCCCCTAATGGTGTAATCTCCCACTAAGTCAATTTACTACTTGAGAAAAATCAAAGTCAAATTCAAATTTAATTTCCAAGTTAAAATAATATTTCGTTAAATGGTAAAACAAAAATGTTCGTTGGGTTGAAATTAATCACTAAGTAATTTTCATGGAGAATCCAACCAAATGGAATTATTAGAAGGCCTCTAACCTATTTAAGACGGTGCAAACAACATTTAAAATTAACCGTTTAAATGTAAATAAATAGTTAATCTTTCCAAAATAATTGGTAACTCTGTGTGCTAACTCAAATCATTGCCTAGTAATTATGGGACACATATCATAGTCATCTAAATTTGTTTAACAACAAAAGTAATACAAAGTAGTAACTAAAATATAAAGGAGAAATAGTAAAAAATGGAAAAGGGGATCCCCCTGCCCCTGGGCCTTGCCACCGAACCGGCCTGCTAGGCCCCGCCCCCCCCCCCCCCCCCCCCCACTAGCAACTTTACCCTAGCCCGCTACCCAACCCTCCCGATCGACGCACTCCCTCCCTGCTCGATCCCCTTGTTCCTTCACCCGCCGCCGCCACACAACACGCGCTGCGAGGAGAGAAGCTCCCGATCCCCACCTCAGCACCATCGGGAGTCCCCCGCCTCTACTTAGCCGAGCGCCACCCTCCCGACCTCTGTCCTCGTGCGGTCGTCGCCTCATCTGGCTGCCACTCCGGCGATACACCGCTGACGTGCCACCATCTCCGGTTCCCTTCCTCTGCACCTCGCCGTCGGCCACCTCTCTGACCCACCGGACTCCCCGAGCGCTCCCCCATTCCCCCCTCACCATGAGCTCCCTCTCGAAACCCCTCTCCACCCCGTTCGATTTGGTGCCCGTAGCCACCGACGCCATCAGAGCCGAAGATCCTCGCTGCCGGGCATGGTGCAGCCACGGCCACAACCACTACCGCTTGCGTCCGAGCACGGCGTTGTGCTCCTCGCTTTCCCTGCCTTATAACACAACCCCTACCTCCTCTACCCGTGCCCTGCATCGTCGATGGCCAAGCGCGCCCGAAGCTGCAGTCGCTCCACCTCGTCGCCGGCATCAAACCCGGCCATCTCGCGGCCAGCCAACACCACAACTGGATGCGCGCGAACCTCACGAAGCCGTAGGTGCAAACCGCGTTCGAAATGAGCCACTATAGACGAATTTCGACACCTCCCGTGCGCACCGCCATCGTTGTGGTTGCCGGTGATTAGCCGCCGGCGCGCTGACGTGGCACCACTAACCCAGCCACTAACCCCTCTCTCTGTTCCGCTGACCGATGGGCCCCACGCGCTAAGTAATTATTAGTTACTTAAACTACCTAATTAACTAACCTAAACAGTCACTAACAGTCAGCCCCACACCATTAATTAACCATCCTTTTTATTAACCCATAGATTAAGACCACTATCACTGACAAGTGGGGCCCTATCACTGTTCCAGTGGATAGGGCCGGCCCAGTCACCCTGCTGAGTCAGTAGCTTGGGCCACCAGTCAGCCTCTGCTGACTGGGTAGTTGACCCAGTCAACTGGGCCCACTGCCAGCTACGTATGCACCTCTCTGGGTACACTCTCTGTGTAACCATAGCACTTATTATTTTATTTCAAAATAATATTAATTTCAGAAAATGAATTAAAACTTTGGAAATTAATATAAAATAAATCGTATCTCAGATGAAAATACTTTGTACATGAAAGTTGCTCAGAATGACGAGATGAATCTGAATACGTAGTCAGTTCATTCGCCACGCATCCCTTGCATAGCGAACTTGCAACCTTCCCTCTCCGTTTCATCTGCCCGAAAACATCAAACATCGGGAATACTTTCCGGAATGTTTCCCCCCTTCGCCGGTATCGCCTACTACTGCGTTAGGTCACCCCTAGCACCGCGTATTGCCATAATGTTATGCTTTGTGTTACTTTGATTTCTCTATTATTTATTGTGTTCCCCCTCCGTTACATCTTTCCGGTAGATCCCGAGATTACGGGCGACCCCCAGTTCGACTACGGTGTTGACGACCCTTCTTTCCAGAGCAACCAAGCAAGCCCCTCGCCTCCTTATTCACCAGATATCGCCTATTCCTTCTCTCTACTGCTTGCATTAGAGTAGTGTAGCATGTTACTACTTTCGGTTAATCATATTCTGTTGCATAGCCTGTCATAGTTGCTACAGTTGTTACCCTTACCTGCAATCCTAAATGCTTAGTATAGGATGCTAGTATTTCATCAATGGCCCTACATTCTTGTCCATCTGCCATGCTATACTATCGGGCCGTGATCACTCAGGAGGTGATCACGGGTATATACATACATACATACATACTATACAGGTGGTGACTAAAGTTGGGTCGGCTCGTAGAGTACCCTCATGTGATTCCGATGTGGGGGCTGAAAGGACAGCTGGCTCCATCCAGGTAGAGGTGGGCCTGAGTTCCCGACGTCCCTCGACTGTTACTTTGTGGTGGAGCGACAGGGTAGGTTGAGACCACCTAGGAGAGAGGTGGGCCTGGCCCTGGTCGGCGTCCGCGGTCCCATCAATTAACACGCTTAACGAGATCTTGGTATTTGATCTGAGTCTGACCACTGGCCTATACGCACTAACCAACTACGTGGGAACAGTTATGGGCACTCGACGTCATGGTATCAGCCGAAGCCTTCTTAACGTCAGCGACTGAGTGGCGCACGCCGGGTTGGACCGCGTAACGCGACTGACTTTGTAATGGAGGTTGCTAGGTCTGCTCTACGGTCGCGTTCGCAACGTGCATGTGTGCAATGGGCGATGGGCCCAGACCCCTGCGCGCATAGGATTTAGACCGGCATGCTGACCTCTTGTTGTGCCTAGGTAGGGTTGCGACGTGTTGATCTTCCGAGGCCGGGCATGACCCCGGAAAGTGTGTCCGTCCAAAGGGGGTCGAGCGTGTTGGGAAATGTGGTGCACCCCTACAGGGAAGTTTATCTATTTGAATAGTCGTGTCCCTCGGTAAAAGGACGACCCGGAGTTGTACCTTGACCTTATGACAACTAGAACCGGATACTTAATAAAACACACCCTTTCAAGTGCGAGATACAACCCGGTAATCGCTCTCTCAAAGGGCGACGAGGGGAGGATCGCCAGGTAGGATTATGATATATGAAGCTACTTGGTGAACTTACCATCTACTCTCTCCTATATGCTTCAAGATGGAGGTTGCCAGAAGCATAGTCGTCGATAGGACTAGCTATCCCCCTCTTATTCTGGCATTCTGCAGTTCAGTCCACAGATAATGCCCATTTCATTGATACCAATGCATATGTAGTGTATATCCTTGCTTGCGAGTACTTTGGATGAGTACTCACGGTTGCTTTGCTACTTCTTTTTCCCCTTTTCCCGGTTATTGCGATCATATGATGGAGTCTAGGAGCCAGAGGATCCCGAGGATGTTTTTACGTGGAGTTCGGCTTTGACGAGTAGTTAGGAGGTCCCAGGCAGGACGCCTCGCCTTTTCGATCATTGCAACTTTTATGCTAGCCTTCTTAAGGCAAACTTGTTTAACTTATGTATGTACTCAGATATTGCTGCTTTCGCTGACTCATGTGTATTCGATCTATGTATTCGAGCCCTCAAGGCCCCTGGCTTGTAATATAAAGCTTGTATTATTTTTAATTTGTGTCTAGAGTTGTGTTGTGATATATTCTCGTGAGTCCTTGATCTTGATCATACACATTTGCGTGTATGATTAGTGTATGGTCAAATCGAGGGCATCACAACTACCAATGACAGCTCAGACCCACCAGCTATATCTTCGCACGCAAGGAAGTGCCTCCTTATTACGCACAAAAAATGAATACTCCCCCTGCTAGCTGGGACCCACCATAGTGGGAGGCTGACTTGTGGGCCTACTAAGTTGACGCGGATGGAGGGCTTTGTCAACTTAGTCAACAAACGATTCTATCACCAGTGACCATTGGATTGTTAACATCCAACGGTCGTCCTGCTTCTTAAACATCTGATTTTCTTGCTCCAGACATCCAAAGCACCGCGTGCTCGTGCCTCCCGTGGCCGGCTGTGCTACCATGGAGGCTTCACCGCCCCCTACAACTCCCACCGCTGGCCAGGCCATCCCTCTACTCTCCCACACCCTATGTTATTCTGTGGTGATCGCATCCTCACACTGTAGTCGAACCAGTGAACCCTCATACTCCTCTCCGCGTGGGCAGCCACTGCCACGTCTTCCCTGGCTCCGCGTCGTCCCCTTCCAAGGCATTGTCGTCGTTCACCGCCTTGGTGCTCTCGGCATGGCGTGGTCAATGTGGTCAAGGAACGACTTCCATCGGAAGAGTACTGTACGTGGAGAGCCTGACAACTGGGTCCACGGCCGCAGCAATGAAGTTCCTCCATATTACCCGCAAAATAATGATCCTCCACCGGACAGTAGGGATCCATCGGACAGGCCTGATACGTCTCCAACGTATCTATAATTTATGAAGTATTCATGCCAATATATTATAATTCTTGGATGTTTTACAATCATTTTATAGAAACTCTACATCATTTTTGGGACTAACCTATTGACCCAGTGCCTAGTGCCAGTTGATGTTTTTTGCTTGTTTTTTACATCGCAGAAAATCAATATCAAACGGAGTCCAAACACCGTGAAACTTTTTGTGGATTTTTTATGGACCAGAAACCCCCGATGGGACAGAGCAGCACCTGGGGGTGCCCTAAGGGGGGCACAACCCACCAGGGCACGCTAGGGCACCCTGGCGCGCCTAGGTGGGTTGTGCCCACCTCAGTGGCCTCCCGCACCCCTTATTTGCACTATAAATTCCCAAATATTTCGAAACCCTTCGGGATTAACCTAGATCAGAAGTTCCGCCGCCGCAAGGCTCCGTAGCCACCGAAAACCAATCTAGACTCGTTCCGGCACCCTGCCAAAGGGGGGAATCATCTCCGGTGGCCATCTTCATCATCCCGGCGGCCACCATGATGAGGAGGGAGTAGTCCACCCTCGGGGCTGATGGTTTGTACCAATAGCTATGTGTTTAATCTCTCTGTCTCGTGTGATTTATATCATGGGCTTTATTGATATAGTCAGATCATATGATGTTTCCCCCTCTCTATCTTGTTGTGATGAATTGAGTTTTTCCCTTTGAGATTTCATGGTTATCGGATTGAATACTTTTACGGATTTGAGAACACTTGATATATATCTTGCAATTGAATACTCGTGGTGACAATGGGGTATCGTATTGATTCACTTGATATATGTTTTGGCACTCAACTTGTGGATTCTCGCGGTGACATTGGGGTAATCTATGCATAGGGGTTGATGCACGTTCTTGTCCTTGTTTCTCTGGTAGAAATATTGGGGCACTCATGTAGTTCTTTGTGTGGATTGAGTATTATGAATATGCTTTGGTGTTATTCTAGTATGAACTCTAGGATAGATCAAACGTAAAAAAATAGCTTTGCGTTATTTTAGTATGAACTCTTGAATAGATCGATCAGAAAGAATAGCTTTGAGGTGGCTTCGCACCCTACAAACAATTCCTACCTTTTGTTCTCCGCTAATAGGAACTCGGGAGTGATTCTTTGCTGCACTTTGAGGGATAATCATATGATCCAACTATGTTAGCACTGTTGGGAGATTGCACTAGCGAAAGTGCGGACCCTAGGCCTTGTTTTTAAGCATTACAACAAAGTTTTTGTGCCCGTTTACTATTAGTTACCTTGCTGTTTTTATAATTTTAGATTACAAAAACCAATATCTACTATCCATATTACACTTTTATCATTGTATCTTCGCCGAACTAGTGCACCTATACAATTTGCCATTGTATTGGCTGTGTTGGGGACACAAGAGATTTCTTGTATTTGGTTACATGGTCGTTTGAGAGAGACCACCTTCACCTACACCTCTCACGGATTGATAAACCTTAGGTCATCCACTTGTGGGAAAATTGCTACTGTCCTACAAAACTCTACGCTTGGAGGCCCAACACGTGTCTATAAGAATAAAGTTGCGTACTAGACATCAAGCTCTTTTCTGGCGCCGTTGCCGGGGAGGTGAGTGCTTGAAGGTATATCTTAGATCTTGCAATTGAATCTTTTAGTTTCTTGTTTTATCACCAGTTTGGTTTATAAAAGAAAACTACATAAAAATGGAATTGAGGTTGCATCATATTATTGATCATCTTTATAATATCTTTCTTGAAAATGATGGTTCGGAAAATTGTGATCAATTGTTAGAAGAAGAAGTCAATAAAATGTTTGGCACAAAATATTTGAATGATGAGCATGATTGCAATGTTGTTAATATGAATCCTTTGAATATCCATGATGCTAATGATATGCAAAGACATAAGCTTGGGGATGGTATATTTGATGAATATGATATTTTTAGTCCCCCAAGTTTTGATGAGAAAATTTATTATGATGATTGCATGCCTCCTATTTATGATGATTGTATTGATGAAAGTGGATTTGGAGAGGTCGTGACTTTACTTAATGATGAATCCACTATTTTGGAGGAGGTTGCAATTGCCTATGATAACAAAGTTGCTATCTATGATGATTATAGTGACGACATGTATGCTATATTGAATAATGATAACCATGAAACTTGTCATCATGATTTTAAATTTCAATCATGTGATAGTTATTTTGTTGAGTTTGCTCCCACCACTATTGATGAGAATAAATTTGCTTATGTGGAGATTAATAAGTTTTCTATGCTTTTGTGTCATGAAAATAATGCTTTATGTGATGGTTATATTGTTGAATTTCTTCATGATGCTACTGAAAATTATTATGAGGGGGGAACTTATGCTTGTAAGAATTGCAATAATTTATATCAAGTTTCCTCTCTCTATGTTGAAATTTTTGAAGTTATGCTTGTTTTTCCTTCCTATGCTAGTTGATTCTTGTTCCCATAAGTTGTTTGCTCACAAAATCCCTATGCATAGGAAGTGGGTTAGACTTAAATGTTCTAGTCATATGTTTCATGATGCTCTTGTTATGTTTCAATTCATATCTTTTATGCGAGCATCATTGAAATCATCATGCCTAGCTAAAAGGCATTAAACAAAAGTGCTTGTTGGGAGACAACCTAACACTTTTACCTAATGTTTTTGTGTGTTCACATGACTAGACTAGTTTAGTAATCATGTTTTATTGTTTTTGTTTCAATAAAGTGCCAAGTAAGACATTTTGGATGGCTTACGGTGATAGTTGATTTGATCTTGCAGAAAAACAGAAATGTTTGCACTCAGGAAAACAATTCTCATTTCAAATAGAAGCGTGATAAAATGCTGATTAGTTTTGCAGAAGATTAATAGACAAATTTAGCAGGTTTTCCTAATTTTTAAGAATTTTTGGAGTAGCAGAAGTATGGTTTGAGTACAGATTACTACAGACTGTTCTGTTTTTGACAGATTCTGTTTTCTATGCACAATTTGCTTGTTTTCTAGTTTCTATGGCTTATATTGCTCAAATATAAATTGTAGAAATGATATGATATAGTAGGCATTGTGTGATAACAATTATGAATATTTTCTTTGGCAGTACCAAAAGTGGAATGGTTTGCTCTTTATCATACTAACCTATCTCACAAAGTTCCGTTAAGTTTTGTGTGATTCAAGTTTTCAAGTTTTGGGTGAGATATCAATATGATGAGAATAAGGAGTGACAAGAACCTAAGCTTGGGGATTACCAAGGCACCCCCAAGGAAATATTCAAGGAATATCCAAGCAATTAAGCTTGGGGATGCCCCGGAAGGGATCCCCTCTTTCATCTCCAACATTATCGGTAACCTCACTTGGAGCTATGTTTTCATTCGTCACATGATATATGTTTTTCTTGGAGCATCAATTTATTATTTTAGGATTTGCTTGATGTTATTTAGAATAATGTTTTTCATCTTTTATTTCAATAAAAGTGGCAATGATAGCCTTTGTCATGCTTATTTTGCAAGTATACTTGTTGCTGTTTGAAAATAGAAAGTTTACCTCTGTTAGAAAAATTCCCTAGAAAAGTTAGAATGCGATAAAATGTTGAATTTTTTTGAAAAATGAGTTCTGATAAATTTTCTAAAGTATGGCAAATTTTTATAATTTTTGTAGTTAGGGAAGTATTGATACTCTTGCATTCTTTACAGACTGTACTGTTTTGGCAGATTGCTGTTATGTTTGCATTGTTTGCATATGTTTGCTTGTTTAATGATCCTATTTGAGAATAGGAGTATTAAATATGCAGAGGCATTTAGTATGCAATGTTGAATAATAATTTTAGTTATTTGCTACAGTAGAGAATGATAAGGTTTCTGCATTGGTTTATACTAACTTATCTCATGAGTTCTTGTTGAGTTTTGTGTGGATGAAGCTTTTGAGATTTAGGAAAACCGTGATATGAGAGGAATTAAGGAGACACAAAAGCTCAAGCTCGGGGATGCCCAAGGTATCCCAAGATAATATTTCAAGAAGTCTCAAGCATCTAAGCTTGGGGATGCCATGGTAGGCACCCCACCTTTCTTCTTCAACAATTATCGGTTAGTATCGGTTGAGCCTAAGTTTTTGCTTCTTCACATGAGTTGTGATATTCTTAGAATGTCATTTTATTTTCATTTTTTTTCTTGCTGTTTTAATTAGATACTTAGATCTGAAAGTTTTTAAATAAAATAGAGTCCTCAGATAGTTGCCAGAGAGGCAACTAAGCGGCATTCACATCCCGCCAACAAAGCTCTTTTCTATGTCATTTACTCTTGTGCTTCACTTATATCCTATGAGTAAATTGTTGAATAAATTGAATGTCATGAAGTTGAAATCATATCATGCCTAGTGGTAGCTTCACATTGGGTTTAGAAAGTGAAATCTTTTGAGGCTTGACAATCACAATATTGGTCATACAAGAAATTCACGAATAATTAGTATAAGGAAGAGAACTTTCACATGTAAATACACTATCATGGAAACCTTTTGTGATTGTGAGCCCCCATCAAAATATTATATGCCAAAATTGTTGACATTGGACAAGGAATACAACATAATGATTTATGTTTGTTCATATTCACAAAGAAGTTATATTGTCATAGATCCTTGAACATGTGGTCCTTGCCCCCCTTTCTTTGCTAGCCAAAAATTCTGCACTAAGTAGAGATACTACTTGTGCATCCAAAATCCCTTAAACCCAAATCTTATTTTCAAGAGCCCAGTATATCTACCTATATGCGGTATTCTTTTTCCGTTCTAAGAAAATTTGCATGTGACATCTCTAATTTTGAAAATAAACTTCTCTTTTGTGTGTTTGTTTCGCTCGCGGAGCGTTGAGGGGTGGCTAATATTTTCAATGCTATATGTGTTATTCTCAAGACGAGTGTTTATTCACTTGTCATTGCATGAGAGTAAGGAAAAGGTATTAGGGATGCCCAGTCCCAAAATGTAAAAATGAATTTACTTTATGTTGTCAAATAATAAATTCCTTGGAAAGTGTTGGTATGGAGGGCACCGTGGATACGGTTATCCATGGAAAGTGAAAGTATGCTGGAAAAAGGAATAAACTTTATTTTCTGTTTGGGAACCGCCTATGATATATCTAGCATGGAAAATGTTGGGAACTCTAAGTCGTTTTAGTTGGTGGGATGGATACACCTTCCAAAATGTTTTTATCTCTAAGTTTTTCGCTTTGAGCTCTGGCACCTCTACAAATCCCTACTTCCCTCTACGAAGGGCCTATCTTTTACTTTTCAGTATTTACTTTTATGCAAAGAGTCAAAGTATTCCTCCCTATTCCTTTTTATGTTCTCTTTTGGTAAGCGTCATGTGGTGAGGAAAGATCTAGGCACATATGTCCAGTTGAATATGGGTAGCATGAGTTATTATTGTTGACATCACCCTTGAGGTGAATACGCTGGGAGGCAAAATTATAAGCCCCTATCTTTCTATGTGTCTGGTTGAAACATTTTGCTCATGTGTACAAGGTGAGTGTTAGCAACCATAGAAGACTATATGATGGTCGAGTATGTGGAGCTCTTACTTAAACTATGTTGAATAAGTTGAATTGCAATTGCTTGGTGACTAAAAACATAGGTTGTTGGGTTTCAAGAGAATTCATTGTTTGAGATCAATGTGAATTGGTTGCCACTATAACATGAGAAGTTTCATAAGAAAGAATTGTTGTTATGATTCTAGGAAAAGTGATTGAAATTATCATTGATCAAACTTGTGCACTTTGCTAGCATTCACACTTCATAAATTATTTCTTTTGTCATCTTACCTACTCGAGGACAAGTAGGAATTAAGCTTAGGGATGTTGATACGTCTCCAATGTATCTATAATTTATGAAGTATCCATGCCAATATATTATCATTCTTGGATGTTTTACAATCATTTTATAGCAACTTTATATCATTTTTTTGGACTAGCCTATTGATCCAGTGCCAGTTGTTTTTTTTGCTTGTTTTTTACATCGCAGAAAATCAATATCAAGCGGAGTCCAAACACCATGAAACTTCTTGTGGAATTTTTATGGACCAGGAAACTCCCGATGGGCCAAAGCAGCACCTGGGGGGTGCCCTGAGGGGGGGGGGGGCAACCCACCAGGGTGCGCCAGGGCCCCTTGGCGTGCCTAGGTGGGTTGTGCCCACCTCGGTGGCCTCTTGTATGCCTTCTTTGCACTATAAAGTCCCAAATATTCCGAAACCCTTCGGGGTTAACCTAGATCAGAAGTTCCGCCACCGCAGGGCTCTGTAGCCACCGAAAACCAATCTAGACCCGTTCCGGCACCCTGCCGGAGGGGGGAATCGTCTCCGGTGGCCATCTTCATCATCCCGGCGGCCACCACGATGAGGAGGGAGTAGTCCACCCTCGGGGCTGAGGGTTTGTACCAATAGCTATGTGTTTAATCTCTCTCTCTCTCTCTCTCGTGATATATACCATGGGCTTTGTTAATATAGTCGGATCATATGATGTTTTTCCCCTCTCTATCTTGTTGTGATGAATTGAGTTTTTCCTTTTGAGATTTCGTGGGTATAGGATTGAATACTGTCGGGGGACTGATCCACGAACACCTATGGGACCGGCGGGCCGAGTCCCTTTCGGTTCGGTGGGGGCGGAGGTCGCACAAAGAGCAGATCGAGGTAAAACCCTACTCTTGCTTTGTGGTTTGTATTGATTTCTTGCTCGGGAGCGTGGAGTGCTACAGTACACACCAGCAGCTAACGAGACCGAGCGTGAGTGTTTTTTGAACCCCCCTCTACGTTGCACATGGGCCTCCTTTTATATGCTCAAGGGGTCACCAACAGGTGGCAACGGAGGCAAAGGGTAAAAATGGAAAGGTGCTGCGGTAGGTACAGCTACCTGCTACAGTGTATCATACCTAACCCTGACGGCAGGGGACAAGGGCCTTAAATGCCCGTCTGTGTCGCCTAAACAGTGCAAAAAGGGACCATCAGGGGCGCCACCGCTCGCCACGATGGCGATCTTGTCAGCGCCGCTTGCCACCGCGTACCACAGGCTGCACAGCCTCCCACCACGTACGCCTGGAAGGGTCCCAGAACGACACGTTGGTGGATGTGCTGGAGCGCGGGCACAGTGGTGTCTTGCCGCGGCAAGCGCCTTGCCGCGGTTGTTGTCTTGCCGCGCCCGGGAGCTTGTCGTTCACCCGGCCTTGCCGGGACGTGCGACGCGTCGCGGCAAGTTCCTTGAGATGCCTTGGTTGGCCCTCCCGGCAAGCTCCTCTTGCCGGGGTCTTGAGGTGCCTTGGTTGGCCTTCCCGGCAAGCTCCTCTTGCCGGGGTCTTATCTCCTTAGCTTGGATACTTTGTTCTTGAATGGCTCCAAAGGAACCACGGAGGACCTTGGCGGTCACCCGGCAAGCCTTGCCGCAGGATGCTGCGACTGCCCGTGCACAAGTTCGGGATACTAGGGTACCCCTACTCTAGTACACCGACAGGAGCCCCCGGGCCTGGGCCATACACAGTGCCGAGCGCTGTTGGGCTAGGCCCAAAACAGGGCACGGGCACGCGCGGCCTAGGTTACGCCTTATGTCACTCCGTATCCACCGCGCCCTCCCCGAACGGCACGCGTTGAATGCGGCGTCATGGGAGAGATCGTGGGTGGTTTCTTTATTCGGAAATGCAGAACGTCCGCCCCCTCCCTCTTTATAAGCAGGGGAAACAGGGGCAGTTCGCCCATTCGCCCGTTGCTGTTCCAATCTCAGAAATCTCCGCTGCTCCCTCGTCTTCCCAAAGCCGAAAGAGAGCAGCGCTCTGCCCCCCATCGCCACCAGCTCCATCAACGCCGTCGACCTCCTCCACCACTTCCGCCATGGCTCCAAAAGCTGACAAGGGGAAGGGCGTGAAGTCGACCGAGGCGCAGCGGCTTGCGGCGCTGCGAAAGGAGCGGGCAGTCTTCCCCCCCAAGCTTGCCGCGAAGGAGCTGAGGGAGAACTACTACCTCTTCTGGTCGACGGAGACGCGAGCGCACCCGCGCACGAAGGTACTCCCCGCCGCCGCTTGGAAGAAGGCCCCAAATGGATACCCCTTCTTTGCCTTATTCTTCTACTGCGGGCTCTGCCCGCCTTTCTCTGAATTCTTCTGCGACATCATGAATACCTACAGATTCCACCTCCTTGACTTCACCCCCAACGCCGTTCTGACCATGGCAGTTTTCGCACATCTCTGCGAAAACTTTGTCGGAGTCCATCCCAGCGTAGCCCTCTTTCGCCATTTCTTCATACCCCGAGTAGAGAGAGGAGAGCCTCTATCCGGCGGAATCGCCTGGATCTCAAGGGCCGGAAAGAAGGAAACTTATCTGGAGGGAGAATTCCGCGGCAAGTGGGAGGAGTGGAGGGCAGACTGGTGCTGGATTGACGAGGAGAACCCGCAGCCATTCACCACCCGGCGCCAAACCCCAGTAGCACGCGGCAGCGATTGGAGTGACGTGGCCCCGGAAGACGACAGGCTGAAGATTGCTGTCACCCGGATCCTGCGCCTCAGGCTTGCCGGGCTCACTGTAGGCGCTGTTGGCACAGACTTCCTTCGCCGCCGCATCGCCCCCCTGCAGGAACGGGGGAGGCCCACTTGGGAGTTCAAGAATGCGGCAGACATCATGAGGCTGCGGCCGGGCCTCAACTTCAACTTCACAGTTCTGGAGCTCAACGCGATGCTCCAGGAGCTCTTCAAGTATGACCCCAACATCCCGAAGTGTTCAGGTTGCCAGGGGGTGTCGTTCCGTTGTGCAACAATTCCGCGCTCGACCGCATCCTGCAATGATGCCGCTGTGCGACTCGCATGGATTTGTGCCAACATGGCAGGAGCCTGCAGACGACGTTGTGCAACAGTTCTTCGATGACTTGGTGGAAGTGGCGATCCGCCCCGACGAGAAGGACAGCCTCACCTGCGACACCACCGATGCGGAGATGGCACTCATCGCCACTAGGCTGGAAGAGGCGGCGGCAGCCGCAGCTGCGGGCGAGTTTGGATTCACTGTGGAGGAGGCAGATGCAGCAGAGGCGGGAAGCCGTGCCGAGCGAGGGGAGCCTGCCGGCGAGAAAGAGCTTGCCGGGCAGGGAGCCGGGTCGAGCGAGCCCGACAAGGACACGAGTGGCTCGTTGGAGATCAACTCGTCTTCCACCTCATCTTTAGACAGCTCGCCGCAAGCAGAGCCTCCATCTCCACCAAGAAGGCGTCTCCGCAAGGCCGGGGACATGGCGGAGCGGCAAGCGAGTCCACAGCCGCCGCACCGCGTGACACGCTCCACCGCGGCAAGCACTGTTGCCGCGGGAGCGCCTCACGCTGATGCGGCAACTGGAGCGGGGTCCTCCCGGACCACCACTTCTGCTCCTGCTGCTTCTCACGCCGCGGCGATAGCCGGAGCGGGGTCGTCTCAGACCGCAGCCACTGCTCCCGCCAAGCGGCCAAGGGAAGCTACTCCTCCGCCTCCTCGCGCCGGACGTGAGCCAGACTTCGACTTCTCCGCGTTCAGCTCCGACGAGGAAGAAGAAGAAGAGTAAGACTCCCTTGTTATACTTGCAGTTCTTCAATCCTTACTGTTTGCCTTGTGTCTCATTTGCTTTTCTCTGAACTCCCAAGAACACCTATGGGACCGGCGGGCCGAGTCCCTTTCGGTTCGGCGGGGGCGGAGGTCGCACAAAGAGCAGATCGAGGCGAAGCACACGAACAGTTTACCCAGGTTCGGGCCGCACGGATGCGTAAAACCCTACTCCTGCTTTGTGGTTTGTATTGATTTCTTGCTCGGGAGCGCGGAGTGCTACAGTACACACCAGCAGCTAACGAGACCGAGCGTGAGTGTTTTTTGAACCCCCCCTCTACGTTGCACATGGGCCTCCTTTTATATGCTCAAGGGGTCACCAACAGGTGGCAACGGAGGCAAAGGGTAAAAATGGAAAGGTGCTGCGGTAGGTACAGCTACCTGCTACAGTGTATCATACCTAACCCTGACGGCAGGGGACAAGGGCCTTAAATGCCCGTCTGCGTCGCCTAAACAGTGCAAAAAGGGACCGTCAGGGGCGCCACCGCTCGCCACGATGGCGATCTTGTCAGCGCCGCTTGCCACCGCGTACCGCAGGCTGCACAGCCTCCCGCCACGTACGCCTGGAAGGGTCCCAGAACGACACGTTGGTGGATGTGCTGGAGCGCGGGCACAGTGGTGTCTTGCCGCGGCAAGCGCCTTGCCGCGGTTGTTGTCTTGCCGCGCCCGGGAGCTTGTCGTTCACCGGGCCTTGCCAGGACGTGCGACGCGTCGCGGCAAGTTCCTTGAGATGCCTTGGTTGGCCCTCCCGGCAAGCTCCTCTTGCCGGGGTCTTGAGGTGCCTTGGTTGGCCTTCCCAGCAAGCTCCTCTTGCCGGGGTCTTATCTCCTTAGCTTGGATACTTTGTTCTTGAATGGCTCCAAAGGAACCACGGAGGACCTTGGCGGTCACCCGGCAAGCCTTGCCGCAGGATGCTGCGACTGCCCGTGCACAAGTTCGGGATACTAGGGTACCCCTACTCTAGTACACCGACAAATACTTTGATGGATTTGAGAACACTTGATATATGTCTTGCAATTGAATACTCGTGGTGACAATGGGGTATCGTATCGATTTACTTGATATACGTTTTGGCACTCAACTTCCGGATTTCTGCGGTGACATAGGGGTAATCTATGCATAGGGGTTGATGCACGTTCTTGTCCTTGTTTCTCTGGTAGAAATCTTGGGGCACTCATGTAGTTCTTTGTGTGGATTGAGTATTATGAATAGGAATATGCTTTGGTGTTATTCTAGTATGAACTCTAGGATAGATCGAACGAAAAAAATAGCTTTGCATTATTTTAGTACGAACTCTTGAATAGATCGAATGGAAAGAATAGCTTTGAGGTGGTTTAGTACCCTACAAACAATTCCTATCTTTTGCTCTCCGCTAATAGGAACTCGGGTTTGATTCTTCGTTACAATTTGAGGGATAATCATAAGATCCAACTATGTTAGCATTGTTGAGAGATTGCACTAGCGAAAGTACGGACTCTAGGCCTTGTTTTTAAGCATTGCAACACCGTTTTTGTGCCCATTCACTATTAGTTACCTTGCTGTTTTTATAATTTCAGATTACAAAAACCAATATCTACTATCCATATTACACTTTTGTCACCATATCTTTGTCGAACTAGTGCACCTATACAATTTGCCATTTTATTAGGTGTGTTGGGGACACAAGAGATTGCTTGTATTTGGTTGCAGGGTCGTTTGAGAGAGACCATCTTCATCCTACACCTCTCACGGATTGATAAACCTTAGGTCATCCACTTGACGGAAAATTGCTACTGTCCTACAAAACTCTGTGCTTGGAGGCCCAACACGTGTCTACAAGAATAAAGTTGCGTAGTAGACATCAGGGCCACCGTATTTCATGAAAAAAGCATTCCCTCCCTGATGGCTGGGACCCACCAGCTACATCTTCGCACGCAAGGAAGTGCCTCCTATCTTCCTTGACAGTCGGGACCCACCTGGTCAAAGCGTACGTAGCATTGTGTTTGGTCGCGAACGTGTACGTACATACTAGTCGATCAATATGTCTGCAGGCTGCAGCGATGAACCGTGGCCGAGTAAGGAAGGGCACATGTCGTAGTAGAGGTGTGGAAGTAGCATGTACACGTACGTACATCTAGGGTGTAAGAAAGTAAATACGGCCACATACGTACATACGGGCGGGGTCACGAACGCCTACTCGCGCATACGTATGGCCAGGGCTCGTGTACATGGAGAGGCAGCAATGGTGTCTTGTTCATCTACAGCCAACTGGCTGGGTCGGAACAGAGAAATTGCGTCATCGTGTTCATCGGGAAGCAACGAAATGCATCATGTTCATCGGGAGCCAACCGGCTTGGACGGAACAGCTGATCGAAATAAGGCCTGGCGTACCGCAAAACGAAGGAAATGGCCTTGGGTTCTACCGCCTACGGTCGAAACGGGATCCTGTTCATCGGGAGGGGTGTGGCGTATCGCAAAATGGAGGAAACAGACTTCTCTTCAACCTCCTACGGTCAAAACAGGGTCATGTTGATCGAGAGGGGTGTGGCATACCGCAAAACGGAGGAAACGGACTTGTGTTGGAGCGCTACGGTCGAAACGGGGGTCCTGTTCATTGGGAGGGGTGTGGCGTACCGCAAAACGGGACTCCACGGGCTACTGTTCATCTCCACCGTCGACCTCCTCCAGCCTCCACGGGCTACTATTCATCCACCGTCGACCTCCTCTAACCTCCACATGCGACTGTTCATCCACGGCGTCTCCCCTCCTGCCTCCACCAGCTACTGTTCATCCACGGGCTCCTGTTCATCCAGCCTCCACCGCTCCTCCACCGGCTACTGTTCAGCCAACCCTCTCCATGGGGTCCTATTCAACCACCCCTCCATGGGCTACTGTTCATCCAGCCCTCAGCCAGCTAATGTTCAACCAGCCCTCCACGGGGTCCTGTTCATCTAGCCCTCCACGGGGTCCTGTCCATCCACCCCCAACCAGCTTGATCGGGAACCTATTCATCCAACGGCAACGACCTCTACTACCACGGGGTCCTGTTCATCCAACCCCCCACTGGGAACTATTCATCCAACCCCCAACAACGCTCATTGTTCATCAAGAGGCGGCAGATTCGATCGGCTTCAGTTAGCAGCAGTAGCGAAGGAATCGCTCGATCGGGTTCAATTAACAGCCAGAACGATCGATCGCTCGGGTTCAGTAACGCATAGCCTGCAGTGAAATCGCTTGGATTCAGTAGGCGAACGCCTCGCTCGGGTTCAGTTAGAGCCCAACGCCTCGCACCCACACGCGTACGTGTATGAGAGAAATGTGCATCGCTCTGCCCCGACCACCCACCATAATCGGGAACTCCCCGATATTTTCCTTGCCCTCGCTTCTACCATGGCTTTTTTCCATCATGGACGGTCCAAAGAATGTCATGCAGCTGCGTCTCCGGCTCGCCCAGGACGAAAAGCCCATTTTCTATCATGATTTTTTTCATAGAAGTAGGAGCCCACCACTTCTATGATGATACCGGGTTTTGTCACAATTATCGTCATAAGCATGACAGGAAAAAAAACGTTTGGCCCAAAATGTCACGGATGTGTCTTTTTTTGTAGTGATAGCCTCCACGATATTTATGTTCATGGCGATTTATATCCTACTCATGTTTGCATTCAATGTTGGTTAATCTCAATGCATGTTTATGACTGGTGTCGCTCTCTAGTTGGTCGCTCCCCAGTCTTTTCCTAGCCTTCACTTGTACTAAGCGGGAATACAGCTTGTGCATCCACTTCCATACACCCAAAGTTGTTCCATATGTGTCCACCATACCTTCCTATATGCGGTATTTACTTGCCGTTCCAAGTAAATTTGCATGTGCCAAAGTCTAAACCTTCAAATGATAATTTGTTTTGTATGCTTGAATCTCTCATGTAGCAACTAGGGCTGTTGTGACGCCTGGGTAATTAAACTACAGTAACCCTCTACTAAGGATGCCACGTCACCTCGGTTACTATTGATAAACTCGAGTTAGTTCAAAAAACGATTCAAATTTAAATCCTAAATAAGTCAAACGACAAAATTTTTCAAATATTATAATAAAAATGTTCGGGCTATGTCAATTATTGCATCGGTAATTATGGTGAAGTAAACACATTTTTATAAAATGCCTAAATACTTTTAAATGAATTAAAACAGAAAAGAAATAAGAAAAGAAAATACAAAAGCAAAAGACAAAACAAAACAAACAAAAAAGGCCCCCTGGCCAACTGGGCCAAACGGCCCAGCTCACCGGCCAGGCCGGCCCACCTGGCCAACCGGCCGGCCCACCAACTCCCCTGGCCATATGGCCTCCCCAACCCACCTAACCCTAACCCACTTCCCCAGTCGCCCCACACCCCACGCACCCACTCTCCCTCTCCCCCCGATCCAATCGGGATCGGGATAGGACGCTGCCCCGCCGCCGCTCCCCAGAGGCCGCCACCGGCGCCGAGCACCGCCCCCTACCTGGATCTGGATCGACACCAAGCCGATCCCCACTGCTCGACGCCACCCCGCCGTTCACCGGAGCCATCCTCGTCGCCATCCGCCTCGCGTCCTCGTCCTCCTCCCCTTCCTCTGCGCCTTCCCGTCGCCCCTGCCCAACTGCCTCGTCGCCGGCGGCCCGCGCCGCGTCGGCCATCGGAGCCACCATGGAGCACCACCGGCTCCACCCGTGGGACACCCGCGTCGTTCTCTCCTTCGTCCACATCCGTCGTCGCCCACCTCCACAACCTCCCTCTTGCGTGGATTCGGTCGGGGGCAATCGACGCCCCTGACGCCCTGCGCCGACGCCGGAGCCACCCCGCCACCCGTCATCGTTGGTGCCGCCTCCCCGACTACGTCGCTCGTCCCCATCCTCCTCCTCGCCGGACACCATCGAGCCACGCCGCCCTCTTCGCTACAACGAACGTGAGCACGCCTCGTGCTCCCTCTCTGCCCTCCTATGGTGGCCGTGCCCCGCTCCTACCGCTGGCCACCCCTGTCCCGCGCGCCGTCGCCTTCCGGTCGCCTCCTCCGCTTGTGGCGTGCCGGCGCTCTGCCACTGGCTCGGTTGCGCCCGCAACTGCACCCGCTGGCGCCCAGCGCCCGTAGCCCCGTGCCCGCTTTGGCTCCCTTCGGGCCACTGACTGCTGGGGCCCAGCGCCCTGGCCTTTAGAACAAAAAAAAATCAAAATAAAAAATTTAATAAATTAATAATAAATTAATTAATTGATTAACTAAATAATTAACTTAATTAATCCTGTTTAGTTAGCTAATTAAGTTAATTAACATGTGTTAGTTAACCTAATAGCCTAATTAGTCTTTTTAATCTCTTAGGTTATAGTAAAACAGTGCATGACAAGGGGGCCCCACCCCCTGTTGACCAGTCAAAGTTTGACTGGTCAACTGGGACCCCTTGGACCCACATGTCAGCCCCTCTGGTACACTTATGTGTACCCAGAGCTGGGTGCACCTAGCAATTCACATTTTTTTTGTGAACTAAATTAAATTTAGAAAATGAATAAAACTTTGGAAATTAATATAAAATAATCCGTAGCTCGGATGGAAAAACTTTGTACATCAAAGTTTCTCAGAACGACGAGAAGAATCTGAATACGCAGTCCGTTCGTCCGCCACATGTCCCTAGCATAGCGAACACGCAACTTTTCCCCTACGGTTCATCTGTCCGAAAACGCGAAACCCCGGGGATACTTTTTCGGATGTTTCCCCCTTTCGCCGGTATCACCTAATACCGCGTTAGGGCATACCTAGCACCGCGTATTACCTCATTATGCTTTGTGATGCTTTGATTGCTCTGTTATTTATTGTGTTCCCCCTCCGTTACTTCTTTCCGGTAGACCCCGAGACTGCCGACGCCGCTGCTACCCAGTACGACTACGGAGTTGACGATCCCTCTCTCTTGCCAGAGCAACCAGGCAAGCCCCCCCTTTGATCACCAGATATCGCCTACTCTTCTCTATACTGCTTGCATTAGAGTAGTGTAGCATGTTACTGCTACCCGTTAATCCTATACTGATGCATAGCCTGTCCTTGCTACTACTGTTGTTACCTTTACCTGCAATCCTAATGCTTAGTATAGGATGCTAGTTTATCATCAGTGGCCCTACATCCTTGTCCGTCTGCCATGCTATACTATCGGGCCGTGATCACTCGGGAGTTGATCACGGGTATATACTATATACTTTATACATGATACATGTGGTGACTAAAGACGGGTCGGCTTGAGGAGCACCCGCGAGTGGATCTTTGAGGTGGAGCGACAGGGCAGGTTCCGACCACCTAGGAGAGAGGTGGGCCTGGCCCTGGTCGACGTTCGCGGATACTTAACACGCTTAACGAGATCTGGGTATTTGATCTGAGTCTGGCCATTTGGTCTACGCACTAACCATCTACGCTGGAGTAGTTATGGGTATCCCGGCGTCGTGGTATCAGCTGAAGCCTTCGTGACGTCAGCGACTGAGTGGCACGTGCCGGATTGGACTGGAATGCCATTAGGCTAGGTCTGCTTCCGGTCGCATACGCAACGTGCAGGTGTGCAAAGGGCGATGGGCCCAGACCCCTGCGCCATAGGATTTAGACCGGCGTGCTGACCTCTCTGTTGTGCCTAGGTAGGGCTGTGACGTGTTGATCTTCCGAGGCCGGGCATGACCCAGGAAAGTGTGTCCGACCAAATGGGATCGAGTGTGTTGGGGAATGTGGTGCACCCCTGCAGGGAAGTTAATCTATTCGAATAGCCGTGATCTTCGGTAACAGGACGACTTGGAGTTGTATCTTGACCTTATGACAACTAGAACCGGATACTTAATAAAACACACCCTTCCAAGTGCCAGATACAACCGGTGGTCGCTCTCTCACAGGGCGACAAGGGGAGGATCATCGGTTAGGGTTATGCTATGCGATGCTACTTGGAGGTCTTCAGTCTACTCTCTTCTACATGCTGCAAGACGGAGGCTGCCAGAAGCGTAGTCTTCAAAAGGATTAGCTATCCCCCCTCTTATTCTGGCTTTCTGCAGTTCAGTCCACCGATATGGCCCTTTACACATTTACCCATGCATATGTAGTGTAGCTCCTTGCTTGCGAGTACTTTGGATGAGTACTCACGGTTGCTTTCTCCTTCTTTCCCTCTATCCCTTCTACCTGGTTGTCGCAACCAGATGTTGGAGCCCAGGAGCCAGACGCCACCGTCGACGACGACCCCTACTACACCGGAGGTGCCTACTACTACGTGATGCCCGCTGACGACGACCAGGAGTAGTTAGGAGGATCCCAGGCAGGAGGCCTGCGCCTCTTTCAATCTGTATCCTAGTTTGTGCTAGCCTTCTTAAGTTAAACTTGTTTAACTTATGTCTGTACTCAGATATTGTTGCTTCCGCTGACTCGTCTATGATCGAGCTCTTGTATTCGAGCCTTCGAGGCCCCTGGCTTGTAATATGATGCTTGTATGACTTATTTTATTTGTAGAGTTGTGTTGTGATATCTTCCCGTGAGTCCCTGATCTTGATCGTACACGTTTGCGTGTATGATTAGTGTACGATTAAATCGGGGGCGTCACAGCTGTCAATATCTTCCATGCTGGGTGGGTTATTCTCACAATGAGTGGACTCCGCTCATCATTCACGAGAAAATGGCTGGTAACCAGGATGCCCAGTCCCATGATCAAATCAAATCAATATAATTGCAAACAAAACTCCCCCAGGATCATTGTTAGTTGGACGGTACCCGTTGTTTCAGACCAGTCGTGGAGTGTGCTTGTTGGTGGTGGGGGAGTATAAACTTCACCATTCTGTTTGGGAAACACCTATAATGTATCTAGTATGGAAGATACCGAGATCTCTTGGTTGTTATGTTGACAATAAAAGCATATCACTCAAAATATTATTCATCTCTGTTTCAAAAACTCGAGCTCTGGCACCTCTGCAAATCCCTGCTTCCCTCTGCGAAGGGCCTATCTATTTACTTTTATTGCTGAGTCATCATCCTATTATAAAAAGCACCAGTTAGAGAGCATCGTTGTCATTCGTATGTGTTGTTATTAATTGATATTGAGTATGACTGTGACTGGATCTCTTTTACAATGGATTACAATGTCTAGTCAGTCCTTGATCTTCAGGGGTGCTCTGCATTTATGTTTTGCGGTCTCAGAAAGGGCTAACGAGACACCATCTTGTTATATCATATCAAGATTGTTTTGAGAAAGTGTTGTCATCCGACATTTATTATTGTTGCTCGCTAGTTGATTATACCATTAATATGAGTAAATGTGAGACCTGAGTGTTCTTGTGAATATGGTTACTTCATAATCTTTGCTGAAAACTTGAATGCCGGCTTTACATATTTGCAACAACAAGATCAAACAAAGTTTGTAAAAAAATTCTTTATCACTTTCAGTTCATCAACTAAATTGCTTGAGGACAAGCAATGGGTTAACCTTGGGGAAGTTGATACGTCTCCATCGTATCTACTTTTCCAAACTCTTTTGCGCTTGTTTTGGACTCTAATTTGCATGATTTGAATGGAACTAAATCGGACTGGCGCTGTTTTCAGCAGAATTGCCATGGTGTTATTTTTGTGCAGAAATAAAAGTTCTCGGAATGACCTGAAACTTCACGGAGATCATTTTTGGAATAAATAAAAAAATATTGGCGAAAGAATCAACTGAAGGGGGCCCACACCCTGTCCACATGGGTGGAGGGCGTGCCCACCCCCCCTGGGGCGCGCCCTCTGTCCTTGTGGGCCCCGTAGACCTCCACCGACCTCAACTCCAACTCCATATATTCACGTTCAGGGAGAAAAAATCAGAGAGAAGGATTCATCATGTTTTACGATACGGAGCCGCCATCACCCCCTGTTCTTCATCGAAAGGCCAGATCTGGAGTCTGTTCGGGGCTCCGAAGAGGGGAAATCGTCGCCATCATCATCACCAACCTTCCTCCATCACCAATTTCATGATGCTCACCGCTGTGCATGAGTAATTTCATCGTAGGCTTGCTGGACGGTGATGGGTTGGATGAGATTTACCATGTAATTGAGTTAGTTTTGTTAGGTTTTGATCCCTAGTATCCACTATGTTCTAAGATTGATGTTGCTATGACTTTGCTATGCTTAATGCTTGTCACTAGGGCCTGAGTGCCATGATTGCAGATCTGAACCTATTATGTTTTCATGAATATATTTGTGTTCTTGATCCTATCTTGCAAGTTATAGTCACCGACTACGTGTTATGATCTGGCAACCCTGGAGTGACAATAGTCGGGACACTTCCCGATGATGACCGTAGTTTGAGGAGTTCATGTATTCACTAAGTGCTAATGCTTTGGTCCGGTTCTCTATTAAAAGGAGGCCTTAATATCCCTTTGTTTCCACTAGGACCCCGCTGCCACGGGAGGGTTGGACAAAATATGTCATGCAAGTTCTTTTCCATAAGCATGTATGACTATATTCGGAATACATGCCTACATTACATTGATGAATTGGAGCTAGTTCTGTGTCACCCTAGGTTATGACTGTTGCATGATGAATGACATCCGACATAATTATCCATCATTGATGCATTGCCTACGAGCTTGTTTCATATTGATATTTGCTAAGTTACTTTTCCGTTGCCACTTTTACGATTGCTACAAAACTGCTACTGTTACTTTTGCCACCATTACTATTACTTCCATACTACTTTGCTACTAAATCTTTGCTGTCGATATTAAGTCTTTCAGGTGTTGTTGAATTGACAACTCAGCTACTAATACTTGAGAATATTCTTTGGCTCCCCTTGTGTCGAATCAATAAATTTGGGTTGAATACTCTACCCTTGAAAACTGTTGCGATCCCCTATACTTGTGGATTATCAGAAAGATTGTCAAAGCACACACACTTTTTTTCTTGATGGATATTCAGGTTTTTCTCAAATACCTGTTTCACAACCTGATCGAGAGAAAACCACCTTTACTTACCCTTTTGGAACTTATGCTTATAGACGTATGCCCTTTGGTTTATGTAACGCACGTGCTACTTTTCAAAGATGTATGACTGCTATATTGTCTGATTTTTGTGAAAAGATTGTTGAGGTTTTCATGGATGATTTCTCCATTTACAGAGCTTCTTTTGATGATTGCTTAAGCAACCTTGATCAAGTTTTGCAGAGATGTGAACAAACTAATCTTGTCTTGAATTGGGAGAAGTGCCACTTTATGGATAATGAATGCATTGTCTTGGGGCATAAAATTTCTGAACAAGGTATTGAGGTGGATAAATATAAAGTTGATGCAATTGAGGAAATGCCATGTCTTAAAGACATTAAAGGTGTTTGTAGTTTCCTTGGTCATGCTGGTTTTATAGGAGGTTAATTAAAGACTTCTCTAAAATTTCTAGGCCTCTTACTAATATTTTATAAAAGGATGTTCCATTTGTTTTTTATGATGATTGTTTAGAAGCTTTTGAAACACTAAAGAAAGCCTTAACTTCTGCACCTATTGTTCAACCACCTGATTGGAACTTGTCGAAACACTTAAGAAAGCCTTAACTTCTGCACCTATTGTTCAACCACCTGATTGGAACTTGCCGAAACACTTAAGAAAGCCTTAACTTCTGCACCTATTGTTCAACCACCTGATTGGAACTTGCCCTTTGAAATTATGTGTGATGCTAGTGATTATGCCATTGGTGCTGTTCTAGGACAAAGAGTTGATAAAAAATTAAATGTTATCCATTATGCTAGTAAAATTCTAGACAGTGCCCAAAGAAATTATGCTACTACTGAAAAAGAATTTTAGTTGTTGTGTTTGCCTATGATAAATTCAGAACTTAGATTGCTGATTCCAAAGTAATTGTTCACACTGATTGTGCTGATATAGAATATCTTACGGAAAAGAAAGATGCCAAACCTAGACACATTAGGTGGATTCTCTTGCTACAAGAATTTGATTTACATATTACTAATAGGAAAGGAGTTGAGAACCCTGTAGCTAAAAACTTGTCTAGGTTAGAAAATATTCTTGATGACCCACTACCTATGGATGATATCTTCCCTGATGAGCAACTAGTTGTCATAAATGCTTCTCATAATACTCCTTGGTATGCTGACTATGCTAATTATATTGTTGCTACATTTATACCACCTAGTTTCACTTGTCAACAAAAGAAAAATAATCCTTCTATGACTTAAGACATTACTTTTGGGATGACCCACATATTTATAAAGAAGGGGTAGATGGTGTTATTAGATGTTGTATACATGAGCATGAACAAGAATAAATCCTACGGAATGTCACTCCGAAGCTTATGGAGGGCATCATGCGGGAGACAGAATTGCACACAAGGTATTACAATCTGGTTTTTATTGGCCTACTCTTTTCAAAGATGCCCTTAAGTTTGTCTTGTCTTGTGATGAATGTCAAAGAATTGGTAATATTGGTAAGCGTCAGGAAATGCCTATGAATTATTCACTTGTTGTTGAACCATTTGATGTTTGGGCTTTGACTATATGGGACCTTTTCCTTCCTCTAATGGGTATACACATATTTTGGTTGATGTTGATCATGTCACTAAGTGGGTAGAAGCTATTCCAACTAGTAGTGTTGATCATAACACCTCCATTAAAATGCTCAAAGAAATTATCTTCCCAAGGTTTGGAGTCCCTAGATATTCAATGATGGATGGTGGTTCACACTTTATTCATGGTGCTTTTGGTAAAATGCTTGCTAATTATGATGTCAACCATAGAATTGCATCACTCTATCATCCTCAATCTAGTGGTCAAGTTGAACTTAGCAATAGAGAAATAAAATTAATATTACAAAACACTGTGAATAGGTCCCGAAAGAATTTGTCTAAGATACTTGATGATGCACTTTGTGAAGGAAATATGCCCTAGAGGCAATAATAAAGTTGTTATTTATATTTCCTTATATCATGATAAATGTTTATTATTCATGCTAGAATTGTATTAACCAGAAACTTAGTACATGTGTGAATACATAGACAAAACAGAGTATCCCTAGTATTCCTCTACTTGACTAGCTTGTTAATCAAAGATGGTTAAGTTTCCTGACCATAGACATGTCTTGTCATTTGATGAACGGGATCACATCATTAGAGAATGATGTGATGGACAAGACCCATCCGTTAACTTAGCATAATGATCATTAAGTTTTATTGCTATTGCTTTCTTCATGACTTATACATATTCATGTGACTATGAGATTATGCAACTCCCGAATACCAGAGGAACACCTTGTGTGCTATCAAATGTCACAACATAACTGGGTGATTATAAAGATGCTCTACAGGTGTCTCCAAAGGTGTTTGTTGGGTTGGCATAAATCGAGATTAGGATTTGTCACTCCGAGTATCGGAGAGGTAGCTCTAGGCCCTCTCGGTAATGCACATCACTATAAGCCTTGCAAGCAATGTGACTAATGAGTTAGTTACGGATGATGCATTACGGAACGAATAAAGAGACTTGCCGGTAACGAGATTGAACTAGGTATGATGATATCGACGATCGAATCTCGGGCAAGTAACATACTGTCGGGAATATACCCCGCGATATGACCTGGCTGGAGATATGACCCGGCTCGGACTTGGTATTTCATTGGTATGACCCGGCAGATTGTTTACTGTAAGCCGGCAGATTGTTTAAGCCAGATGTTAAGCTGGCAGATTGTAAGCCGGTAGATTGTTTACTGTAAGCCGGCAGATTGTTTAAATCAGACTGTTAAGTATAGCAGTTAAAGCCAGACAGTTAAGAATCCCAAGACGTTAAGAAAACCATGGTGAGAAGCCCATGGAGAGAAGCCCATGGAGGGAAGCACGTGAAGAGGAGTTAGAATATTTTAAGTCTTAAGTCCGAGTTGGGCTCTACATGTAACCCGCCCCTTCAGCTTATATAAGAAGGGGCAGGGCACCCCAAGAGGGACGGGTTAAATAATCGTTAAGCCTAGACACAAAGAGGACAGCCGGAGTTACAACGACTCCCTCATGAGCATAATGAGACCTAGCCACAAACAACATGTAGGGTTGTTACCTGATGATGTTTCCCGAGGCCCGAAGCTGTCTAAACCCTTGTCTTGTGTTGCGTCTCTCGATTCCGATCAACCCCTCTCAAGCTACCACATAGATGCTTTGGCCTCACAAATAAGTCCTCACACTAGGACATCTGCCGTGACAATTCCACGACAGTTGGCGCCCACCGTGGGGCCCGCACACAGTGGTGTTGAGTTCTTGGAGGGATTTTCACCAAAGATTGAGAAGTTCGCAGTTTTTCGTGGTTATCCCATGTCTCGAGAAAGTTTTATAGGATGAAGAAGAAGAATATAGCAAAAAGATCTACAACGTTGACGAGTAGTCAAAACAATATGTTCAGATTTGATCCAGACAGATTAGGGTTTTGTAAGTCGCCAAACCAAGTCAAGTCGCCCTGACAATGGACTCATTGAACAATGGAAAGTGTGGTTAACAATTGACCATGGAACCAGCTTGGAAGGGTTTGCATCAGAATCATATTCATTAGACCGGATTGACGGCCGATGAGATTTGAAGGATGTGAGGATTTGGCATGTTCTTTGTGCGTCACCGAGGCAACGTTGATCCACCGAGTCCGAGACTAAGACGGAGATATTTTGTGGTGTTAGCCTTAGGTGATTCGCCAAGTCGCAGGCTGATGGACAGATGATTTCCGCTACAGCACTACAAATTCAGAAGAATTCTACAACGGTAGGAGCCAGTAGAACCAAAAGTGTTTCTTGGCTGTGACTACTTTTTATGTAAAGGCAAGGTTGACCAGTCAATATGGGAAGGAGGGCTAATCCCACGTGAGACCATCCAAAACTGATTGACTGCAACCCGGAAATGGAGAAGGCAGCAAACCGGCCTCCTCCGGAGCCTGCGACCTTGGTTAGTAGGCGCCGCTAGCTCCGCCTCACCATCTCTCTGTTTTACGCCTACTTGCACCCGGACGGGTCTAGATCCACGGCACCATCTCCCGAGTGTCCCTGCTTCTGCTGAGTCGTCCGCGCCCGTGAGCCACCTTCTCCATCATGGCATGAGCCGCCTCAAAACTCTCTCTCGCGGACCTCGTGTCAAGTCATTGGCCGCCTTTATCGATACAGCCGCAGGCCCTGCTTCCTCGATCCGCCTCAGCCTCCGCCAACGCGCCTACATCCGCGTAGACCTACCTCTATAAACGCCGTTGTGAGCCGCTGCGAGTCACTGTCGATCTGAGTTATCAGACGCACAGTGATTTACCTCACTTCTAACCCGCCGCTGCCACCACACCTCACCGGCGTCGTCTAAGAGCCGGCCTCGCCTCACGGCTGGTCTGTTCCCTCTACTTCGTGGCCGGGTCACCTGCGGCGCACAAGCTGTCATCATTCCGTCTCTTCTATGGCACGACTGAATCACCCCTTGGATTTTGAGCCGGCCAAGTTCTGTCATGGCTGATTTTCTCAACTCGCCTTGCTCCTGAGTCGCCCCGGCTAAGCAAGCTCGTCGTCCTGAGTCGTTGGACCTCAAAACCACTACATCGCTGAGCGGGGACAACTGCAACCCGGTCTCCTCCGCCCTGACGGTTGCGGTCCCGCTCACAAGTCGGCCGCGGTTGTGCCGCCGTCTCCACGACCCTGCTGTCGCCGGTCGGTGACATGACTTCCGCGGCTGTTGCCGCCACGTCGTGCTGTACCAAGCCGTCGCCGGCGGGCCCGCCTCACTCTGAGCTGCTGGGCCTCATTGTCCGCCCCTTTGCCGCGGACGCCATCTGCGCTGGTCACCTGTGCCTTCCTGCATGGCTCCGCCCGTCGTCTCCCCTGGCAAGTCGGCTGATGTCGCCGCCTCGTCGGGGACTTTCATGAGCGGAGGCAGGCGAGGGACCCGTCTCCTCCCTTCGAGTCGCCAAATTGACCCTGAGCCATCTGCGATGTCCATCTTCAACTCGGCCTTGACAAGCCGCCGCCTCGTTTTTGATCGGGTTGGACCTCCCCTACTACGAGCCGGCCTTGACACTATTCCACTCGCCCTCAGCCTCAGCAGTCGCTGCTATCAAGCCGCCCTCGTTCGGCCTTGCTTTCACCAGTCACCTCCGTCCATGTGACCCGGAACGAACGACCACCGCGACCTGGACCGAACGGCTACCACGAGCCGCTAAGTCTCCGCCACTTCCGTGTCACGTCGGCTTTGTTGTCTACGGCTTCACCTCCAAGCTGTTGAGCTGTCGCTTGCAAACCAGCGTCGGTCCATCGTCGCCTTTACTACAACCCGGAAATAGAGACAACGGCGACCCGGACTCGCCGCCGCAGGGCCTCATCCGCCACGGTTCCGAACTTTCAGTGCCCACGGGCCGACTCCGCCTCACTGCCTAGCACGTTGCTCTTCCGCACGACCTGTCTCTAGCCGCGCCCCGAGCCGCCGGCCTTATTCCATCAAACTCCGTAGAGCCGGCCCTGAGCCATTGCCGTTCTCCGCTGGCTCGCACTCCGCCTATGTCAAGTGGCTCCGTCGTGCCTTGGGCTTCAAATCGCCACTGCCTTCATCCGTCTTGGAACTGTTGGGCAGCGCCGTCTGACCTTCCGTGCTGCCGCTCCACCCTTGGGTGTGAGTCGCCGGCTTGGGCCGCACGCTGATGTCTACTACACAACCTTCTTCTTGTAGACGTTGTTGGGACTCCAAGTGCAGAGGTTTGTATGACAGTAGCAAATTTCCCTCAAGTGGATGACCTAAGGTTTATCAATTCGTAGGAGGCGTAGGATGAAGATGGTCTCTCTCAAGCAACCCTGCAACCAAATAACAAAGAGTCTATTGTGTCCCCAACACACCCAATACAATGGTAACTTGTATAGGTGCACTAGTTCGGCGAAGAGATGGTGATACAAGTAGTATATGGATAGTAGATAATAGTTTTTGTAATCTGAAAATATAAAAACAGCAAGGTAACTAATGATAAAAGTGAGCGTAAACGGTATTGCAATGCTAGGAAACAAAGCCTAGGGTTCATACTTTCACTAGTGCAAGTCCTCTCAACAATAATAACATAATTGGATCACATAACTATCCCTCAACATGCAACAAAGAGTCACTCCAAAGTCACTAATAGCGGAGAACAAACGAAGAGATTATGGTAGGGTACGAAACCGCCTCAAAGTTATTCTTTCCAATCAATCCGTTGGGCTATTCCTATAAGTGTCACAAACAGCCCTAGAGTTCGTACTAGAATAACACCTTAAGACACAAATCAACCAAAACCCTAATGTCACCTAGATACTCCAATGTCACCTCAAGTATCCGTGGGTATGATTATACGATATGCATCACACAATCCCATATTCATCTATTCAACCAACACATAGAACCTCAAAGAGTGCCCCAAAGTTCCTACCGGAGAATCATGACGAAAACGTGTGCCAACCCCTATGCATAGGTTCATGGGCGGAACCCGCAAGTTGATCACCAAAACATACATCAAGTGAATCACGTGGTATCCCATTGTCACCACAGATACGCACGGCAAGACATACATCAAGTGTTCTCAAATCTTTAAAGACTCAATCCGATAAGATAACTTCAAAGGAGAAACTCAATCCATTACAAGAGAGTAGAGGGGGGAGAAAACATCATAAGATCCAACTATAATAGCAAAGCTCGCGATACATCAAGATCGTACCACCTCAAGAACACGAGAGAGAGAGAGAGATCAAACACATAGCTACTGGTACATACCCTCAGCCCCGAGGGAGAACTACTCCCTCCTCGTCATGGAGAGCACCGAGATGATGAAGATGGCCACCGGAGAGGGATTCCCCCTCCAGCAGGGTGCCGGAACAGGTCTAGATTGGATTTCGGTGGCTGCGGAGGCTTCTGGTTGCGGAACTCCCGATCTATTGTGCTCCCCGATCATTTTAGGGTATATGGAGATATATAGGTGGAAGAAGTACGCCAGGGGGGCCACGAGGGTGGAGGGCGCGCCCAGGGGAGTGGGCGCGCCCCCCTACCTCGTGGCCTCCTCGAGGCATCCCTTACGTGGACTCCAAGTCTCCCGGGTTGCTTTCCTTTCAAAAATAAGTTCCGTGAAGTTTCAGGTCAATTGGATTCCGTTTGATTTTCCTTTTTCTACGATATTCTAAAACAAGGTAAAAACAGAAACTGGCACTGGGCTCTGGGTTAATAGGTTAGTCCCAAAAATGATATAGAAGTGTATAATAAAGCCCATAAACATCCAAAACAGTAGATAATATAGCATGGAGCAATCAAAAATTATAGATATGTTGGAGACGTATCAGCATCCCTAAGCTTAATTCCTGCTCGTCCTCGAGTAGGTAAATGATAAAAACAGATTTTTTGATGCGGAGTCCTACTTGGAATAATTTTAATGTAATTCTTCTTAATTGTGGTATGAATATTCAGATCCATAAGATTCAAGACAAAAGTTTAATATTGACATAGAAACAATAATACTTCAACTATACTAACTAAGCAATTATGTCTTCTCAAAATAACATGGCCAAAGAAAGTTCATTCCTACAAAATCATATAGTTTGGTCATGCTCCATTTTTGTCACACAAGAATGCTCTCATCATGCACAACCCCGATGACAAGCCAAGCAATTGTTTCATACTTTAGTAATATCAAACCTATAAACTTTCACGCAATATATGAGCGCGAGCCATGGACATAGCACTATGGGTGGAATAGAATATGATGATGGGGGTTATGTGGAGAAGACAAAAAAAGAGAAAGTCTCACATCAACGAGGCTAATCAATGAGCTATGGAGATGCCCATCGATTGATGTTAATGCAAGGAGTAGGGATTGCCATGCAACGGATGCACTAGAGTTATAAATATATGAAATCTCAACAAAAGAAACTAGTGGGTGTGCACAACTTGCTTGCTCACGAAGACCTAGGGCACTTGAGGAGGCCCATTGTTGGAATATACAAGCCAAGTTCTATAATGAAAAATTCCCACTAGTATATGAAAGTGACAAAACAAGAGGCTCATTATCATGAAGATTATGGTGCTACTTTGAAGCACAAGTGTGGCAAAGGATAGTAGCATTGTCCCTTCTCTCTTTTTCTCTCATTTTTTTGGGCCTTCTCTTTTTTATGGCCTTTCTCTTTTTTGGGACTTCTATTTTTATGGCCTTTCTCTTCTTCTTTTTTATTCCTCACTTGGGACAATGCTCTAGAAAATGATGATCATCACACTTCTATTTATTTACAACTCAATGATTACAACTCGATACTAGAACAAAAGATGACTCTATATGAATGCCTCCGGCGGTGTACCGGGATGTGCAATGACTCATGAGTGACATGTATGAAAGAATTATGAATGGTGGCTTTGCCACAAATACGATGTCAACTACATGATCATGCAAGGCAATATGACAATGATGAATGTGTCATGATAAACGGACTGGTGGAAAGTTGCATGGCAATATATCTCGGAATGGCTATGGAAATGCCATAATAGGTAGGTATGGTGGCTGTTTTGAGGATGATATAAGGAGGGTTATGTGTGAAAGAGCATATCATATCACGGGGTTTGGATGCCCCGGCGAACTTTGCACCAACTCTCAATGTGAGAAAGGGCAATGCACGGTGCCGAAGAGGCTAGCAATGATGGAAGGGTGAGAGTGTGTATAATCCATGGAATCAACATTAGTCATAAAGAACTCACATAATTATTGCAAAAATCTACAAATCATCAAAAACCTTGGCACTACGCGCATGCTCCTAGGGGGATAGATTGGTAGGAAAAGACCATCGCTCGTCCCCGACCGCCACTCATAAGGAAGACAATCAAAAAACACCTCATTTTTCAAATTTGTTACATAACGTTTACCATACGTGCATGCTACGGGACTTGCAAACTTAAACACAAGCACTTCTCAAATTCACAACTACTCAACTAGCATGACTTTGATATTATTACCTCCATATCTCAAAACAATCATCAAGCATCAAACTTCTCTTAGTATTCAAAACACTCATAAGAAATTTTTTACTAGTCTTGAATACCTAGTGTATTAGGATTAAGCACAATACCATGCTGTTTAAGACTCTCAAAATAATCTAAGTGAAGCATGAGAGTTCATCTATTTCTTCAAAATAAAACTACCACCGTTCTCTAAAAGGATATAAGTGAAGCACTAGAGCAATTGACAAACTACTCCGCAAGATATAAGTGAAGATTAATGAGTAGTCGAATAATTATGCAACTATGTGAAGACTCTCTAACATTTAATAATTTCAGATCTTGGTATTTTTTTTTCAAACAGCAAGCAAAACTAAATAAACTAAAATGACGCTCCAAGCAAAACACATATCATGTGGCGAATAAAAATATAGCTCCAAGTAAAGTTACCGATGAACGAAGACGAAGGAGGGGATGCCTTCCGTGGCATCCCCAAGCTTATGCTCATGGTTGTCCTTGAATATTACCTTGGGGTGCCTTGGGCATCCCCAAGCTTAGGCTCTTTCCACTCCTTATTCCATAGTCCATCGAATCTTTACCCAAAACTTGAAAACTTCACAACACAAAACTTAACAGAAAACTCGTGAGCTCCGTTAGTGAAAGAAAGCAAAACACCACTTCAAGGTACTGTAATGAACTCATTCTTTATTTATATTGGTGTTAAAACTACTTTATTCCAACTTCTCTATGGTTTATAAACTATTTTACTAGCCATAGATTCATCAAAACAAGCAAACAACACACGAAAAACAGAATCTGTCAAAAACAGAACAGTCTGTAGTAATCTGTAACTAACGCAAACTTCTGGAACCCCAAAAATTCTAAAATAAATTGATGGACCTGAGTAATTTATCTATTAAACATCTTCAAAAAGAATTAACTAAATATCACTCTCCAATAAAAAATGGCAGCAATTCTCGTGAGCACTAAAGTTTTTGTTTTTTACAGCAAGATCAACAAGACTTTCCCCAAGTCTTCCCAACGGTTCTACTTGGCACGAACACTAATTAAACATAAAAACTCAATAATAAAATAGGATAGATAAATTATTAATTACTAAATAGGATCAAAAAGTATGGAACAAAAATAAAGTTGGGTTGCCTCCCAACAAGCACTATCGTTTAATGCCCCTAGCTAGGCATGATGATTTCAATGATGCTCACATAAAGGATAAGAATTGAAACATAAAGAGAGCATCATGAAGAATATGACTAGCACATTTAAGTCTAACCCTCTTCCTATGCATAGGGATTTTGTGAGCAAACAACTTGTGGGAACAAGAATCAACTAGCATAGGAAGGTAAAGCAAGCAAAACTTCAAAATTTTAAGCACATAGAGAGGAAACTTGATATTATTGCAATTACTACAAGCATATATTCCTCCCTCATCATGATTTTCAGTAGCATCATGAATGAATTAAACAATATAACTATCAATAAAGCATTCTTTTCATGATCTACAAGCATAGAAATTTTATTACTCTCCACATAAGCAAAATACTTCTCATGGATAGTAGTGGGAGCAAACTCAACAAAATAACTATCATGTGAGGCATAATCCAATTGAAAACTAAAATCATGATGACAAGTTTCATGGTTATAATTATTCTTAATAGCAGAAAAGTCATCACAATAATCATCATAGATAGCAATTTTGTTCTCATAATCAATTGGAACCTCCTCTAGAATAGTGGATTCATCACAAAATAAAGTCATGACCTCTCCAAATCCACTTTCATCAATATAATCATCATAAATAGGAGGCATGCTTTCATCATAATAAATTTGCTCATCAAAACTGGGGGACAAAAAATATCATCTTCATCAAACATAGCTTCCCCAAGCTTGTGGCTTTGCATATCATTACCATCATGGATATTCAAGGAATTCATACTAACAGCATTGCAATCATGCTCATCATTCAAATGTTTAGTGCCAAACATTCTAATGCATTATTCTTCTAGAACTTGAGCACAATTATCGGAATCCTTATTCTCACGAAAGACATTAAAAAGATGAAGCATATGAGGTAAACTTAATTCCTTTTTTTGTAATTTTCTTTTATAAACTAAACTAGTGATAAAACAAGAAACTAAAAGACTCGATTGCAAGATCTAAAGATATACCTTCAAGCGCTAACCTCCTTGGAAACGGCACCAGAAAAGAGCTTGATGTCTACTACACAACCTTCTTCTTGTATACGTTGTTGGGACTCCAAGTGCAGAGGTTTGTAGGACAGTAGCAAATTTCCCTCAAGTGGATGACCTAAGGTTTACCAATCCGTAGGAGGCATAGGATGAAGATGGTCTCTCTCAAGCAACCCTGCAACCAAATAACAAAGAGTCTCTTATGTCCCCAACACACCCAATACAATGGTAAATTGTATAGGTGCACTAGTTCGGCGAAGAGATGGTAATACAAGTAGTATATGGATAGTAGATAATAGTTTTTGTAATCTGAAAATATAAAAACAGCAAGGTAACTAATGATAAAAGTGAGCATAAACGGTATTGCAATGCTAGGAAACAAGGCCTAGGGTTCATGCTTTCACTAGTGCAAGTCCTCTCAACAATAATACTCCCTCCGTTCCTTGATATAAGGTGTATAGATTGTTTAGAAAAAGTTCGAAATATAAGGTGTCTTGCGTTGCACCACTCATTTGAATATTTTTTTAGCGATTTGATTACATTTACTTATATTAGGCAAACTCCTCCATTTTCTCATGTCAATTAGTCAGGTGTAACCTCACCCAAAACTTGTGAAATTTTCACTCCATGTGTGTTCTTTAATTTTTGTGCCAAAAACTATACACCCTATATTTAGGAATGGAGGGAGTAACATAATTGGATCACATAACTATCCCTCAACATGCAACAAAGAGTCACTCCAAAGTCACTAATAGCGGAGAACAAACGAAGAGATTACGGTAGGGTACGAAACCGCCTCAAAGTTATTCTTTCCAATCAATCCGTTGGGCTATTCCTATAAGTGTCACAAACAGCCCTAGAGTTCGTACTAGAATAACACCTTAAGACACAAATCAACCAAAACCCTAATGTCACCTAGATACTCCAATGTCACCTCAAGTATCCGTGGGTATGATTATACGATATGCATCACACTATCTCAGATTCAACTATTCAACCAACACATAGAACCTCAAAGAGTGCCCCAAAGTTCCTACCGGAGAATCATGACGAAAACGTGTGCCAACCCCTATGCATAGGTTCATGGGCGGAACCCGCAAGTTGATCACCAAAACATACATCAAGTGAATCACGTGGTATCCCATTGTCACCACAGATACGCACGGCAAGACATACATCAAGTGTTCTCAAATCTTTAAAGACTCAATCCGATAAGATAACTTCAAAGGGGAAACTCAATCCATTACAAGAGAGTAGAGGGGGGAGAAAACATCATAAGATCCAACTATAATAGCAAAGCTCGCGATACATCAAGATCGTACCACCTCAAGAACACGAGAGAGAGAGAGAGAGAGAGATCAAACACATAGCTACGGGTACATACCCTCAGCCCCGAGGGAGAACTACTCCCTCCTCGTCATGGAGAGCACTGGGATGATGAAGATGGCCACTGGAGAGGGATTCCCCCCTTCGGCAGGGTGCCAGAACGGGTCTAGATTGGCTTTCGGTGGCTACGGAGGCTTTTGGCGGCGGAACTCCCGATCTATTGTGCTCCCCGGTCGTTTTAGGGTATATGGAGATATATAGGCGGAAGAAGTACGTCAGGGGGGGCATGAGGGGCCCACGAGGATGGAGGGTGTCGTGGTTCTAACTCTGACAGTGAGGTAGGAGGGTATGTATGGAGAGGCTAGATCTCAGCTATGGAGAAGTTGTGAATACACCAGGATGTACGAGTTCAGGCCCTTCGCGGAGGAAGTAACAGCCCTACGTCTCGGTGCTCGGAGGCGGTCGACTGGATTATGTGTGTATGGATTACAGGGGTGCCAACCCTTCATACTGAGGAGGGGGTGGCTTATATAGAGTTCGTCGGCCCTCTCCTCCCCTCAGTGATGCAGGGTTTAAGGTACATTTAAGGTTGGGCGTTACTGGTAATGCCCCTAATAAAGTGCTATAATGACCATAAAGACTACTTAATAGCCGACCGTTTGCCTGCGGAGTGACTTTAGGTCTCCTGGCAGTCGAGTGGTTGGCTTCATGGTCGAGTGATAGCTTCTTGGTCGAGTGTCTTGAACCCGTCGAGTGGGATACCTTCAAGTCGATTGAAAGGTGACTTCTTCTAGGGATGTCCTTGGGTAGGGCTCTTTGGACAGGTCCGTGCCCCTACCCTAGGTACATAGCTTCATCATTAGCCCCCGAATGGATCGAGGTTTGAGTGGGGAAAGAGTTGGAGATCTTTCCGACTGGTTCTTTGGGCTACATGAGTGCCTCATTTTGGGTCAATCGTCACGGATGACGTCATCAACCTCTTTCAGTCGCCTTGATCCATTCCAGGCCTTTCGTCGAGTGAATTTCTTTACTTGTGACATACCGAGTGTCGGCGTGAGCAGGGTCTTCTGTTCTGACAAGTTGTTTTGCAGCCCGCGGATGTCGTGGGATTCAGATTTCGGGAAGCGCGCGGGACGGGAGCGGCCGCAGTAATCGGAAGCGATAAAGCGGAAGCTCCTCGATTTCCGCGCCACCTTTTTCGCCACGTACTGCGCGCGCGTCTACTGTGGGATTTTACTGGATTGCCTGGGCCTACCAGTCAGCCACTCGGGAGCGGCCTCTTATAAGTAGCCGGCTCGGGGTTTCCAAACAGTGTACTCTCTTCTTCCTCTCTCCCTTCACAACCTCCTCCGCCACCTCCGCTCTCACCCTAGCGCCGCAGACCCGTGCGAGATTTGCCGGCGATGATGGCGAAGGACAAGACATCCGCTCTGGAGCACGTGAAGAAGGCTGCGGCGCAGGGGAAAGGGAAGAGATCTGCTCGGGGCGGATCTTCCTCAAGGTCTGCTCTGCCCCGTGGCTGGATCCAGGGCGACTGGATGTCGTCGGTGATCCGGCAAGAAGATCTCGACGACATGGTCGAGGGGGGAGTCATTCCCCACGAAGCTGCGCGTCTCCCGGGGAGAGAGATCGAACCTCAGCCTCGCGACGGTGAGTGTGTGCTCCTAGCCACCCATATTGACCGAGGGTTTTCTCTGCGCCCCATCCCTTTTTCCGGAGCTTTCTGAACTTCTTCGGAGCGCAGCTCCACCACTTCACTCCCAACTCCATCGTATATCTTGCTGCTTTCATTTCCATGTGTGAGGGTTTCTTGGGTTGCCGCCCCCATTGGGCACTCTTCAAGCACATCTTTACCTGCCGTTCTCAATCGGTCAAGAAGGCCAAGTCGAGTGATGAAAGGACGCAGGTGATTCAGCTGTGCGGGGGCCTGGCGATCCAGACGAGGGGAAAGAGTTGTTTTCCATCTGTCACTTTCCCGGAGTCGGTCCGCGGTTGGCAGGCGACCTGGTTTTACTGTCAAGACCAGGCGACCCCAGGGCAGTCGACCGGACTTCCCCCTTTCTCTCTCGACCGAGCTGAAAAACCTACTTCTCTGAAAGTGACGCCGGAGGAAAAGGCCCAAGTCAAAGTACTGGCTGGTCGAGTGGTTGAGCTTGTCCGTGAGGGCGTGACTGGTATGGACTTGCTGGAGGTCTTCCTCCGGAGGCGCATCCAACCGCTCCAGGCTCGTGACCACCCGATGTGGCTGTACTCGGGTCTCGACGACACCACTCGGGTCCACCCGGAGGAGGTTACTGACGAGATGCTGGAGGGGTGGCGGTCGAGCATCACGGGGAACAAAGACAACCCCCGAGGAGCCAGGAGGGTAATTCCACTCGACAACTTGTATGACGTGGACCAGGTATGTCTTTATGCTCCTAACTGAGATCTTGTTTTCTTCATTGGTCTTCTTTGAGTAGGTCGATCGACTTTCGTCTTGTCTGTTGTTTTCCAGGCGACTACCGAGATGTACTCGATGCCCAACGGGGCCCAGGAGCCAACTGAGGAAGGGGAGGCGAGCGGAGGTGAGAGTGGAGACGACCAAGGTGAGTGGGAGTCCGACGGTGAAGGAGAGGGAGACGACAACTTCGACTCCAGCGAAGAGGAGGAGGAGGAGGTTGAACCCCCTCGCCCGGAGAGGCGATCCAAGCTCACACATGATCCAGCGCGGGAATGTGGCAAGGCGACTGCTTCTGTTGGGCAGTCGTCGAAACGCCCTCGGACCTCTTCTCCTACACCGACTGGGAAGGCTCCCAAGCACCCACGCGCGACGCTGTCCAAGCCGCCTAAGGCTCTGCCCAAGATGAAGATGGTTGTCCCTACTATTTCCGGGTAATAATAAAACTTGCTTTCCTTCGTCGACCGTGGACAGATCCTTGGTCGATTCATTGAGCCAACTGACTGATTTTCGAGTTTGCAGCGCTGCTACTTCTGAGATCCCCGCCAAGGACGACGACCAAGAGATGGAGGATGCTGTTACCTCCAACCTTGGTACGATTACTGACGTTCTGCTTTGAGTCGACTGAACATTTATTGCAACTCTGGTCGATTGAATGTTTCCCTTGTAGCCCCTCCTCATGTTATCGACCTCCCGGATGACGACGACAACGAACCGCTGAGAGTGAGGAGGAACAAGAGGGCGTCGGCTGACAAGACCCCCCAATCTGCTCCGGCGTCTGAGGCCGTAGCTCGGGATGGTGGTGACACCGCTCGGGCTTCTGTGACTTTCGCCATTCCTCTGACAAGTGTGCGGCCTTCGACGTCGACTGCGGATCCGCCTTCACTTTTTGCCGCGTACCCTGTCCCTGAGGACCAAGCGGCTGCCGCAAAAGAGGCTATACGCCAGGCGGGGATCATGATGGAGCAAGTGAAGGTGGCTCGGGAGGCCAGCCAAGCAGCTTATGACGCGAGCTCGGCTCTTCAGAGCAACGTCCAGGTCAGTCGACTCAACACTCTGTCTGTTATGATATGCTGTTTGAAGAATCTCTTTTCCGAAGATCTTTGTATCTGTACACCCACTGGGTGTGTCTGCCAATTCTTGGACGAGTGGGGGCACGCTAAGTGCACCCACTGGGTGTAGTCCCCGAGACTACGGTGGACTGCTGGTAGTCGACTGTAGTCTTTATATTGTGTTGCTGTAGCTGTATTTCTTCACTCGGTCTGGTCAGGCCATGTCGAATGGGACTGTATCCGGTCGACTGCGGGCAGTCGAATTTTTCTTACAGTGGGGGCAACCTGAGTGCACCCACTGGGTGTAGTCCCCGAGACTGCTGTCGAATGTTCTTGATTCGGCTGTAGTCTTAGAAACGTCATCATTGTCTCTTAGTTACTCGGAAGCAACTTATTTTGGACGTCTGTCGACTGATTTTTATTTTTACAGAAATCCTGCGAACTTGTAGCTCGCTATACTGAGTTGGAGAATCAGCAGATCCAGCTCAACCTTAACTTGAAGCTTGCTCAGGAGAATTTGAAGAAGGCGCAAGAAGAAGCAAAAGGTATGGCTGGTGAGGTTCTCCATTCTTGACGAGTGGATTTTCTTTCTTGTCCATTCTTGATGTTGATTTCACTCGACGCGCCGCAGATAAACTGGAGGAAGCTCTGAAGAAGAAGGATCAAGATCTTGCAGAGGCACAGAAGGAGGTCTTGGACAAAACGAGGCTTGCTGAAGAGAAAATGGCCTCGATCGGAGCTCTTGAGCAGGAGAACTCCAGACTGAAAGCTGCTCTCGAGGTAGCCAATCAAGAGGTCAGCCGACTGAAGAATGACAACGTGGCTCTGCACGACAAGGTAGGTGAGCTGGCGGGGAAGAGGAACGATCTGGAGGCTTATCTCGGTGGACTCGCCAAGAAGCTGTTCGTCGTGCTCGAAGGTAATTACTCTGCCCCGACTGTCTTGCAGTTACCAAGTCTGTGTAGGGTCACTGTCTTATTCTTGAATCGTGTTTGCAGAATTCTGTCAGAACTTTGAAGAGGAGACCAGTCGAGTGGAGCCAGGCTTGGACCCTGCTAACTCCCTTGTGAAGGACGAGGCTGCAATGAACGTGCTCCGTATGGAGTCTCGTATTGCCAGCGTGGTTGACTATCTTGCTCGACTGAAGGTTGCGATGTCGCGGATCGACACATCACTCTGGCCTGGGACGACGCTTCAGAACGACCTCGAGTCCCTGATGGCTCGACTTAATGAAGTCCTAGGTCAAGTGGCGGAATGGAAGAAATCTTCTGCTAGATGTGGTGCCGATGTCGCTCTGTCTCTGGTCCGCGTCCATTGCAAGGAGGCGCGAGAAGAAAAGCTGGCTGCCATCCAAGTTGCCAATACCAGGAAGCACAACTTTCAAGACTTCATGGAGACTTTCATTGCTGCTGCCACTCGTATTGCAGACGGGATCGACTTGGACGAGTTCGTCGCCCCTTCCAGTCCTCCTCCTGAGGAATGAAAAACTTTTATGCTTCACTTTAATACTTAGGCGAGCACTGGGCTGCAGCTAAGCCTCCGAGTGGGAGGTTTGCTCTCCACTCGGTAGGATTTTTAAACACTTAGGCGAGCACTGGGCTGCAGCTAAGCCCCCGAGTGGGAGGTTTGCTCTCCACTCGGTAGGATTTTTAAACACTTAGGCGAGCACTGGGCCGCAGCTAAGCCCCCGAGTGGGAGGTTGCTCTCCACTCGGTAGGATTTTTAAACACTTAGGCGAGCGCTGGCTGCAGCTAAGCCCCCGAGTGGGAGGTTTGCTCTCCACTCGGTAGGATTTTTAAACACTTAGGCGAGCGCTGGGCTGCAGCTAAGCCCCCGAGTGGGAGGTTTGCTCTCCACTCGGTAGGATTTTTAAACACTTAGGCGAGACTGGGCTGCAGCTAAGCCCCCGAGTGGGAGGTTTGCTCTCCACTCGGTAGGATTTTCAAACACTTAGGCGAGACTGGGTGCGTTTTTCTTTTCTACTTTAAAATATAAATTTAATAAAATCAGACCCCCGAGTAGGGAGATTTGCTCTCACTCGGAGGAAATTTCAAACACTTATTAGAGAGACTGGGGAAGTAAGCCAGCTGAAGTGGAGGTTTGGCTCTCCACTCGTAGGATTTAAACTAGGCGAGCACTGGGCTGCAGCTAAGCCCCTGAGTGAGAGGTTTGCTCTCCACTCGGTAGGATTTTTAAACACTTAGGCGAGCACTGGGCTGCAGCTAAGCCCCCGAGTGGGAGGTTGCTCTCCACTCGGTAGGATTTTTAAACACTTAGGCGAGCGCTGGGCTGCAGCTAAGCCCCCGAGTGGGAGGTTTGCTCTCCACTCGGTAGGATTTTTAACACTTAGGCGAGCACTGGGCTGCAGCTAAGCCCCCGAGTGGGAGGTTTGCTCTCCTGTGGTTTCTGTTGATCCACTCGGAGGACCAAATCTCCTTCTTGGAAGGCTCGGCTCTTCACATTTCTGGCATGGAATCGACGCAAGTCTTGCTGATAGATGGTCGATCTGATCATAGCCATTTCCCTCTCCTCCTCTAGGAGGTCGACTGCGTCTTGCCGGGCTTGCTCTGCTTCGTCTTGGTTATAAAGCTCGACTCTGGGGGCGTTGTGAAGTAGATCACTCGGCAGGACGGCTTCGGCTCCGTAAACCAGAAAGAATGGCGTTCTTCCAGTCGACCGGTTCGGGGTGGTCCTCAGTCCCCACAAAACTGACGGAAGCTCGTCGACCCAAGCCCCTGCTGCGTGCTTGAGATCACGCATCAGTCGAGGCTTCAGTCCTTTGAGAATCAGACCATTTGCTCTTTCAGCTTGTCCATTTGACTGGGGATGCGCGACCAACGCGTAGTCGACTCGTGTGCCTTGAGAGGCGCAGAAAGCTCTAAACTTGTCTGAATCGAAGTTTGACCCATTGTCAGTGATGATGCTGTGCGGGACCCCATATCTGAATATCAGCTCTCTGACGAAACTGATAGCAGTGCTAGCATCAAGATTTTTGATAGGCTTGGCTTCAATCCATTTGGTGAACTTGTCGACTGCCACAAGCACATGTGTGAATCCGCTCCTGCCTGTTCTCAGTGGACCAACCATGTCTAGTCCCCAAACAGCGAAGGGCCAGACGAGTGGAATGGTCTTCAGAGCTGATGCTAGCTTGTGCGACATGTTGGAGTAGAACTGGTAGCCTTCACACCTGTCGACTATCTCTTTCGCCATTTCGTTTGCCCTGGGCTAGCAAAAACCCGCTCGGTATGCTTTGGCCACGATGGTCCGAGAGGACGCATGGTGACCACAGGTCCCCGAGTGGATATCATCAAGGAGTATCTGACCTTCTTCTAGCGTTATGCACTTCTGACCGATTCCAGTTGCGCTTTCTCTATACAACTGTCCTTTTATGACTGTGAAAGCTTTAGATCGATGGACGATCTGTCGAGCCTCTTCTTCGTCCTCTGGAAGTTCTTTCCTCAAGATATACGCGATGTATGGTATCGTCCAGTCGGGAGTGATTGCCAAGACCTCCATGACTAGGTCGACCACAGCAGGAATTTCGACTTCAGTCGGATCTGTGGCACTTTTCGGTTGCGGGGCTTCTTCTGTAAAAGGATCCTCTTGGACTGACAGCGAGCGGATGTGCTCCAAAAACACATTGCTGGGAATGGCTTCTCTCTTGGAGCCTATCTTTGCCAGATCGTCAGCTACTTGGTTTTTCAGTTGGGGGATGTGATGAAGCTCTAACCCCTCGAATTTCTTTTCTAGCTTTCTTACTGCGTTGCAGTAGCCAGTCATAGCTGGGCTTCTGACGTCCCACTCCTTCATCACCTGATTAACCACCAAATCTGAGTCGCCGTAGACCATGAGGCGCCGGACGCCGAGTGAAATGGCCATGCGCAACCCATACAAGAGTGCTTCGTATTCTGCTTCATTATTGGAGGAATCGAAGTGAATCTGGAGAACATATCTAAGCTTATCTCCTCGGGGGGAGACCAATACTACCCCAGCACCGGAACCATTCAACATCTTAGATCCATCGAAGAACATGGTCCAGTGCTCCGAGTGAACTTGAGTCGGAAGCTGCTGTTCAATCCACTCGGCGACGAAATCTGCAATTGCTTGGGACTTGATAGCCTTCTTTGCTTCAAACTTGATATCTAGGGGAAGGAGTTCAATCGCCCACTTCTCCACTTGACCAGTTGCATCTCTGTTGTGCAAAATCTCTGACAGTGGAGCGTTGCTGACGACTGTAATGGAATGGTCAGAGAAGTAGTGTGCAACCTTCTTCGTGGTCATGTAAATCCCATATACAAGCTTCTGGTAATGGGGATATCTTTGCTTCGAAGGGGTCAAAACTTCAGACACATAATATACTGGGCGCTGAACTCTGAAGGCCTTTCCTTCTTCTTCCCGCTCGACCGTAAGTACTATACTGACAACTTGTCCCGTGGCCGCAATGTAAAGCAGCAGAGGCTCTTTAATGATTGGGGCAGCAAGCACCGGCTGGGTGGAGAGCAGAGCTTTGAGCTCTGCGAACGCTGCATCAGCTTCTGGAGTCCACTCGAACTTGTCAGACTTCTTCATCAGTCGGTAAAGAGGCAACACCTTTTCAACGAGACGAGAAATGAATCGACTTAGAGCGGCCAAGCAACCTGTAAGCTTCTGGACATCGTGTACACGCACAGGGCGCTTCATCCGGAATATGGTGCCAACTTTCTCGGGATTGGCGTCGATTCCTCGTTCGGAAACGAGAAAACTGAGTAACTTTCCACCTGGAACTCCGAACGTGCACTTTGATGGATTGAGCTTGATATCATATCTCCTGAGGTTAGCAAAGGTTTCGGCAAGGTCAGTCAGTAGGTCGGAACCTTTCCGTGACTTAACCACAATATCATCCATGTATGCTTCTATGTTCCGACTGATCTGAGTGAGCAAACACTTCTGAATCATCCTCATGAACGTGGCTCCAACATTCTTGAGGCCGAAGGGCATGGTGATGTAACAGAAGCACCCGAATGGGGTGATGAAATCTGTTTTGATCTCGTCGGGTCCATACAGACGGATCTGATGGTACCCTGAATAAGCATCTAGAAAAGACAAACGCTCACACCCCGCGGTCGAGTTGACTACCTGGTTGATGCGGGGGAGAGGGAAATGATCTTTTGGGCAGGCCCGATTGATATGTTTAAAGCTAATGCACATGCGAAGTGACTTGTCCTTCTTGGGGACCATGACAACATTGGCGAGCCACTCGGAGTGGTAAATCTCTCGGATGAACTCCGCTGCTAAGAGCCGAGCCACCTCCTTGCCAATAGCTTTTCTCTTCTGGACGGCGGACCGCCGAAGATGTTCTTTCACAGGCTTGAACTTCGGGTCGACTCGTAGACGGTGCTCAGCCAGCCCCCTGGGAACTCCAGGCATGTCAGAAGGCTTCCATGCGAAGACGTCCCAGTTCTCACGGAGGAACTGGATGAGCGCTTCTTCCTATTTGGAGTCGAGCGTCGTTGAGATGTGAGTCGGAGCAGCATTGGGGTCGGACGGCTGAATGTGAACTGGCTTAGTTTCACCGGACGACTGAAAAGTTGATTCTGAAGCTGGCTTCTTGGCTCACAGCAATTCATTCGGATCGGCAGTCTTCTGGTACTCTTGCAGTTTGACTACTGACATCTGAGCATCAGCGATCTTTGGTCCTTCTGAAAACACTCCTCTGCTTTCTTTCGATTGCCTGTAACGGTGATCACACCTTTGGGGCCGGGCATCTTCAACTTGAGATACACGTAGCACGGTCGAGCCATGAAGCGTGCATAAGCTGGCCGGCCTAGAATAGCATGATAAGCACTTTGGAAGTCCACAACCTCAAATGTCAACTTTTCCTTGCAGTAATTCTTTGAATCACCGAAAACCACATCGAGAGCAATCTGGCCGAGTGACTCGGCTTTCTTTCCAGGAATGACTCCATGGAAACTCATGTTGCTGGTACTGAGCCTGGACATCGGAATGCCCATCCCTTTCAACGTTTCTGCATACAGTATGTTCAGGCCGCTGCCATCATCCATCAGGACATTGGTCAGTCAAGTGCCTTCGACAATTGGATCGACCACCAGAGCTTGCCTCCCAGGGGTGGCAATGTGCGCAGGGTGATCGGACTGGTCGAACGTGATGGCAGTCTGAGACCACTTCAGGTAGCTGGGTGTTGCTGGGGCAACCATATTCACTTCATGGTTAATGACTTTCAGTCGACTTTTGCTTTCGACATCAGCAAAAATCATCAAGGTGGAATTGACTTGGGGGTATCCATCGTCACTATCTTCTTTGTCCTCAACTCTGTCTGACTCTTTTTCCTTGTCTTTGGACTGCTTGCCCTGAAACTACTGGATCAGGAGCCGGCACTATCGAGTGGTATGCTTTGGGTAAATAAAATTGCCCTCTTCATCTTTCTTGGTGTGGATGTGACATGGCAGATCCAAAACATCATTTCCATCTTGATCCTTGACTTTCTTGGGGTTCCAGGGCCCCTTGGGTTTTCCCTTGAATTTTCCCTGGGTTACGGCCAGGGCCTCCCCAGGAGCGGCTGGCTCGGCCTTCCGCTTCTGCTTCCGACTGGAATTGCCTCCGGTTTCCTGGGCGATTGCTTTCTGCTTGCCACTCCGGAGTCGATCTTCATCTTCTCCGTTAGCGTACTTGGTGGCAATTTCCATCATCCGATTCAGAGACATTTCTCTGGTCCGACCGAATTTCAGGTTCAGCTCTCTATTCTTGACGCCTTCTTTAAAGGCACAAACTGCTTGGTGATCCGGTACATTCTCAACTGTGTGATGCAAAGTGATCCACCTCTGGATGTAATCCCTTAGAGTTCCACTCGGTTTCTGCACGCAAGACCGCAATTCTGTAAGGCCTGCTGGTCGCTTGCATGTTCCTTCAAAGGTCGTGACAAACACTCGAGAGAGATCCTCCCAAGTGTAGATGCTGCTGGGTGCTAACTGATTCAGCCATGCTCTGGCTGAGCCCTCTAACAGGAGAGGCAAATGCTTCATAGCCACCTCATCATTGCCGCCACCAATCTGGACAGCCACTCGGTAGTCTTCGAGCCAAGTGTCAGGCTTAGACTCGCCGGTGAACTTGCTGACTCCAGTCGCCAACCGGAAGTTGGGAGGAATCACTGCGGCCCTGATGGCTCGACTGAAACACTCTGGCCCCGAAACACGTACTCTGCCGCTGGCAGGCGCATCCCTGTCGTGGCCTTCTCGGTGAGCTCTGTTCCTGTCAACCAGACCCTGAACGAGGATGGATCTCGCATCAAAGCCTGGGTCCCTAGGGTCGACTGGAACTCTCCGCCCAACACTATGAGGGTGCATGTCATCCTGTTGTCGAGGCGCATATGACCCGCTCCTCGGGGGAGGGGTTGGCACTCGACGTCGATTGAACCGATGATCATACTGCTCATTTCTCCTATACTGATCGTGCCGGTCTCCACGTCCCTCACGCCTCGGGGGCGATCTTGGGCTGTGAGCCGACTGGACTGTATCCGTTGCAACGGATCGACTGTGGATCCTATTCCGCGACTGAGAAACGGCAGAATTCTGGTTTCCCGCTGCCTGGAGCAACGCTCTGATTTGCAACAAGCCCCTGCCAGCCTCCGACCGGGAGGGCTGAATCGATTCTGCTATACGGGCCGCGGCTGCCAAATTCTGAACTGGAGTTCGATATACCTGCGTAGGCGGGAAGAGCTGACGCCGACTGGACTCGGGAGCTCGCAAACGCGCTTGCTCGTCGAGTGTTCGCTGGAGATTCTCCAGTCGAGTGCGCTCGGCCAAGTTAGCCAAGCGCGCGTCTTCCAAGGCTTGGGCCTCGGGGGTTTCTCCGACGATAGGAGTGCGGAGCGCATCCACGTTCCGGTAACGAAGCTCCTCTCGCTGCAACGACGTGAGAGGTTCAGGGAGATACTCATCGTGGGGATGCGACGGGTCGCCCCCACCCGCGCCTCCACCGGTGCGAGGGAAACCGGGAGGACTGTGTGTTCCATCGACCGCCAGAACCTCAGCCGTCGGGTCGCTGCTGCCGCACTCGGATGCGGTCTCCGCGGAGCCAGTCGACAGGTCGAACAGGCTGTAGAGGGATTCGTCGGGCTCGATTGCCGCGACTTGTGGGGCTGCCGACTGGCGGGCCACGACATGCCTCACCCACCTCTGAAGTCTCGACCGGCCGGAGCGCTTGCGCCGGTGGGAGACAGGGCGGGAAGATGACACGGGAGCCGACCGATACTGGGTCGACGGCTGCCGCAGGAGGACGCCACGAACACATGCGCGGAAGTGCGTCGCACCACGGACGGGGAGGGCGTCAATGTCGAGTGGAGCCTCCTGAAGCCAAGCGGAGTTGTCGGTGATGAAGGTGAGTGCGCCGAGACGGATCTCGCGGCCCTCCACCAAATCTCCGCACGAAAACATGATCAAAGGGATCGGAAAAATCGCAACTTCTCCAACTAGGCGCTAAGACTCCTGCCCCACGGTGGGCGCCAACTGTCGTGGTTCTAACTCTGACAGTGAGGTAGGAGGGTATGTATGGAGAGGCTAGATCTCAGCTATGGAGAAGTTGTGAATACACCAGGATGTACGAGTTCAGGCCCTTCGCGGAGGAAGTAACAGCCCTATGTCTCGGTGCTCGGAGGCGGTCGACTGGATTATGTGTGTATGGATTACAGGGGTGCCAACCCTTCATACTGAGGAGGGGGGTGGCTTATATAGAGTTCGCCGGCCCTCTCCTCCCCTCAGTGATGCAGGGTTTAAGGTACATTTAAGGTTGGGCGTTACTGGTAATGCCCCTAATAAAGTGCTATAATGACCATAAAGACTACTTAATAGCCGACCGTTTGCCTGCGGAGTGACTTTAGGTCTCCTGGCAGTCGAGTGGTTGGCTTCATGGTCGAGTGATAGCTTCTTGGTCGAGTGTCTTGAACCCGTCGAGTGGGATACCTTCAAGTCGATTGAAAGGTGACTTCTTCTAGGGATGTCCTTGGGTAGGGCTCTTTGGACAGGTCTGTGCCCCTACCCTACGTACATAGCTTCATCAGAGGGCGCGCCCAGGGGGGTGGGCGCGCCCCCTACCTCGTGGCTTCCTCGAGGCTTCCCTTACGTGGACTCCAAGTCTCCCGGGTTGCTTTCCTTCCAAAAATAAGTTCCGTGAAGTTTTAGGTCAATTGGACTCCGTTTCATTTTCCTTTTCTACGATATTTTAAAACAAGGTAAAAACAGAAACTGGCACTTGGCTCTGGGTTAATAGGTTAGTCCCAAAAATGATATAAAAGTGTATAATAAAGCTCATAAACATCCAAAACAGTAGATAATATACCATGGAGCAATCAAAAATTATAGATACGTTAGAGACGTATCACGCGCCTCCGCTGCTGAGTCGCCTCGCTGCGGACCAACTTCGCTGCGGCTAGACCAGGTCACCGCCGCGTCACACTGCCTCTGGTTCCAACCTGGAACCCACGCATTAATGTGTGCCCACCTCTGAGTTGCCTTGTGCCGACCCCGCGGGACTGCGTCAAGCCGGCTGCCCGCCTCTGCCGCTGTTGGCGGGTCACCACCATCTATAACCGTTACAGCAAAAGGGCAGCCATCCTGTCGACCCTGCAAGCACGCCCTTGTTTCTGCTGCACTTTGCCCCGAGCCGCTGGCTGTCTTTGCCTCGCACCGTTAAAGCTGGCGCTATGAACCGCTCCTCTGACCTCGCCGATGAACCCATGTCTCCGTGGCCTTGTTGAAACGCCATTACCGACTGTGACTCCGTTTCAGGTCAGCGTTGTTAACCCGCCGTCGCGGGCTGGTCGGAGTCAAGCCGGATCTCTGCCGTAGTCCTTGACTTGTGTGCCCTCTAAATAAATACAAATAGGGGATGGGTGATAACCAGCCAGGGTGGAATTTTGTTGACTCACCACAACAGACCAGAAAGTGCCTCGCGTTCTATGAGCCAAGTACAACAACAACTTGAGGTTGAAGTGAACCAACTAATTGATGTGATGTACAAGAATGACACAAGCATGGGAATTAAGATGCATGCAGATACCAAAGAAGATAAGTTGGTATGTGTAGAGGAACAAAACAGCTTGGACGGTGCGTATAGGAATCAGTCAAAGCTAAACATGATTAGCCAAGGCCAAAGCAATCATGTATTGGTGTCCAAAAGGTGATATCCATCTGAGTCTATTATTTAGTATATATTGTTTTTGTCAAAGAACAATTACTTTGGTCTATATATTTTCATGTGCAGGACAAAATTGATTACTGCAAACGTGATTGTCATGTCACGGAGTTTTGTTGAATAACTCATGCTAGGATATACAATGAGTGTTGTGAAGATCATCAACTCGCCACCTTACCTCCAGCTTCAACATATTACAGCGTTCTGTTGTTCAATTATATGCCAGGTCATATCTCCAGTAAATATCACGGTCAAAGTATGGAGAGTCTCAAGCCAGCTCCTCGAGTTATCTTAAGACTCTGGGGCTACAGTGACATGACTTAGCAAACATGGTGAGATTCAAGACCCCAGGACAATGGAGGGAAAGATAACCCGGTCCTGGAGGCTACTGCTATATTGATGAAAATCTAAAGGCCGTCAGAAAATTTCTGGCTTAAAAAGTATATGACAACTATAAAATCCCGGCTCAATGAAGGAGTTCCGGGTCATCAGAAAGGATTCCGGTTTAAAATCCAACTCAAGGGAAATCAGTCCTACTGAAGCTCTCAAATATCTGGTTTACAAGCCAGCTCAAGGGAAAACTGTTTATCATAAAGCTCTAAAGCTCTTAAATCCAGTTCAAAATCCGGTTTAAGAGGAATATGTCTCCCACACAGCTTTGAAGCTCTCAATATCCGGTTCAAAATTCGGTTCAAGAAGAATTTATCTCTTGCAAAAAAGTTAAAGGTTGCCGAAGAGGACCTGTTGCCATGATGCGCAGTTCAAATATGGGTATCCCGCCTTATTGGCTTATCATATTATTGATCACATGGGGGCTTCCTGCTCATTGAAGCAAAGTTATGATTACCCTTTGATCCGGCTTATTGGCCACAAAAAAAGAGCTTGGGGGCTTCTACCCAGGTTAAAGGGACCAAAGAGAGTCTGTTGCAAAAGCACAACTCAAACATAGGTACCCCTTGAGCACCGCTCAAAATATTGCTTGGGGGCTCTTTTGTTCTAAAGAACAAAGAGTCGGTAACCTTGTGATAGGCTATAAAAATCCAGGCTTGGAAGCTAGGTGTATTCACCTAAAACCCCGGGTTATCCTGCCTGTATGCCAGATGCTTCTCCATCAGGTAATCCTGATTGACCCGCCGAACTCTTAACAGTCAATCTTTTAAACAAGACCCTGAACTAATTAAGGTTAAAACGCCGGTTTGTCATGTGAGGGAATGTTTTACGGAAAGCAAGGAGAAGCTCAGGCTGATAAAGCCGCCTTCCTTGAAACTTGGATAAATTGGCCTGTGATGCACGATGCTACTCTGACCCCGCGTACTCCTGATAAGTCTACCTTTAAATAAGAACTAAACTTATCTGGGTTAAAATGTCGATTGGGTAATGTGAGTGCCGGCTCACGGAAAGCACGTACCTTCCAGTGGCTAATGCTAGTTTCATTGAAGAAGATATTTTGGCTTGGCGGCCTATGAAAGCCTTGGATTTTCTGTTGTTTGATTTGAACGTCTTTTTGAGATTTTTTTCTTGTGACATAGTAATACATGGTTGAAAACCAATAAGGCTTATAATGCCTTCTGAGTCATATATGACATTAACCGGTGTTCATTGACCCGGCCTGGTCTTCAACTATAAGTCGCCAGTATGAGATAACTTCCGGTGTTTATTAACCCGGCTTGGTCTTCGACTATAAGTCGATAGTATGAAATAAAGATAATATCCAGTGTTTATTAACCCGGTCCGGCTTTGTTCATCAGCCGGCAATCTCTGATAATTACCAGTGTCCAAAGTCTTGGGTTATCACCCTTACTACACTGGATTGGTAAACCTACAGTGTGATCAAATATCACAGGAACCGGTTTTTAAACCGGGTTATATTATTCAAATCTTTAGTAGCCAACATGGCTGGATTTTTATTATGGTTATCAATAACCAGTATTATGATTGAGGTTTTCAAAGTCGCTTTTAGCGCAATGGCTATTATTTTATCAATGGATATGATTTATTCTACAATAGAAGGAATAGTCCCGAGTTGTTGCAGGCTTACAACCCGGTACTTGAGGGCTACATTATTCAAGTTGAGATTACATCAAATATGCAAGTCTCATGTCACTACAAGCATGTACCATGACACTTGGGGGCTAATGCAAAGTCATTTTAACTGACCTTATTGAAGACCCGACTCATCACATCATAATAAGCCGGCCCTAGGGGGGGCTACCAATTTCTCCTATCAAAAATTTAAGGTACACAAGCTTTAATCCATTATATTGAAAGGTTTATTGCTCAGTTGGTAGAGTACAAAGCTCTTAAGCTTGTGGATGTGGGTTCAAGCCTCATGGTGGGTGAGGGAGTCCTGGATTAGGGGGTCTCCAGACAGCCGGACTATATCCTTTGGCCAGACTGTTGGACTATAAAGATACAAGATTGAAGACTTCGTCTCGTGTCCGGATGGGACTCTACTTGGCGTGGAAGGCAAGCTAGGCAATACGGATATGTATATCTCCTCCTTTGTAACCGACCTTGTGTAACCCTAGCCCTCTCCGGTGTCTATATAAACCAGAGGGTTTTAGTCCGTAGGACAACATACAATCATACCATAGGCTAGCTTTTAGGGTTTAGCCTCTCTGATCTTGTGGTAGATCTACTCTTGTACTACCCATATCATCAATATTAATCAAGCAGGACATAGGGTTTTACCTCCATCAAGAGGGCCCGAACATGGGTAAAACATTGTGTCCCCTGCCTCCTGTTACCACCTGCCTTAGACGCACAGTTCGGGACCCCCTACCCGAGATCCGCCGGTTTTGACACCGACATTGGTGCTTTCATTGAGAGTTCCTCTGTGCCGTCGCCAGAAGGAAGGATGTCTCATCTCGTCTTTAAAGACGGTACTACTGTTGGGGGAGCTTTGGCTGTCGGCCAAACTCTCCGGCTAGGCGGGTTCATCATGACCGCCTGTTCGGCCGCCGCGCCGACGATGAATTCTCAGGTCATCGAAAACAGCCTCCACGTCAAATCGGCACTCGCCGAACAGATGGATCCAATGGAGCTCTCCTTCTTAAACAAGCTCTTGGATCGCATCTCCGCCTTGGGAGTCGCTACAGACTATGATCGGATTGGGCTTAAACCCGATCAAAGGGAGATTAACTCTCCACCGGTCACCCATCATATTGCAGTGGTGGAGGAACAATGCGGCGACCTTTCCTCTATCCTGAGGAACAAATATGTCCAGATTCCCGAGCTCTCCAAGCCGGACGCCCGTTCGCGGGAGGACAACACCCAATCCCTGAACTTAGAGTCAGGCAGCGGGCCAGGATTATCGGGTCACACCCCGGAACCGGAACTTTCAAAATTGGAAAATTCCTCGGCCCCTGGATCCCAACTCAGGTGAGGGTTCGGATTCAATTCCACCCACCCACCCAAACATAAGCGATCTTTCCCACATCAGGCAAGAGCCCCAGGAAACAGTACATCACTATTGGGCCAGATTCCTCCTTGCGATGAACAAGGTTAAGGACTGTCGCGAGGAAGACGCAATCCTATTTTTCTGCAATAATTGCACGGACAAGGGAATCCTTAACGCCATAAATCGCTGTGAGATAACACGCTTCATTGATTTGGTGTCCATAGTACGAAAGTACTGTGCGATGGAAAGTTCCTGGAAAACCGAAGTAAACTTTTGGGACAATCCGGCCCTGAATACAAACCCAGTCCAAAACAAAAGGGTGCATTATCACAATACACCCGGGTCAACTACCAAAAAGCAAAAACCCTCTACAGGGTATGGAACCGTACTGGAAGGATGGCTCAACGGACCCCGCAAAATTCATAGTACAGCGGATACAATACCAACGCACAGCCTTAGAGCATGTTGGATACTCCGGCAGGTGGCCAAAAGTGGTGAGGATCTTCTTATCCCACATACCACGGAGCACCATCCAGTGGATAACAATACGGTGTTAACAGTGTTCGAGACCTTTCGTCAAATAACAGGCGCAAGCGAACACTCCGCAGCATGGCCGAAATCTGCCACGTAGCAGCAACAAATCCATGGAGTGACACGGCTATTACCTTCAATGCCAGTGACGAACCCAAATTCTGAACAGCCCGAGCACCAGCCGCACTGGTCCTCAGTCCAATCATGGACGGCTTTCGACTCACCAAAGTCCTCATGGACGGCGGTAGCGGACTAAACCTCATCTATTAGGAAAACCTTCAAAAGATGGAAATAGAATGGAACCGCATCGAGCAAAGTAGCACAACCTTTAGAGGAATTATCCCCAGTCGGGAAGCACGCTGTGCTGGGAAAATCACACTAGATGTGGTATTCGGCACACTGGATAATTACAGGTCCGAAGAAATTACATTCCAAGTGGCCCCATTCAGCAGTGGTTATCACGCTCTTTTAGGACGGGAGGCATTCACAATCTTCCAAGCCGTACCCCATTACGGGTACATGAAGCTCAAAATGCCCGAGCCCAATGGAATCATCACTCTCGCCAGCGATCCGGACACAGCACTCCGCGCCGAAAACAAAACAGCCGCATTGGCCCTCAAGGCACTATCCGAAGCCCTCTCGGCCGAGGAATTAACTACTCTACGCTCCACAGTGGACAGGGACGATGTGATACTCGACAAGATATCCAAGTCCACCTCTTTTAAACCAGCAGATGAAATAGTCATATTCCAAGTCCACCCAACGGACCCTACGAAAACAGCCTCCATTGGGGCACAGCTAAGCCCCGCTGTGGACGCCGCGCTACGAGAGTTCTTGCGCGAGAACTGGGACATATTCGCCTGGCATCCCTCAGACATGCCAGGAATCCCACGCAGGCTAGCCGAGCATAGCCTCAATATCCTAAAGGGATTCAAGCTGGTCAAGCAAGCTCTCCAACGTTTCTCTGAACCTAAGAGACAGGCCATGGGAGAGGAACTAGCCAAGTTATTGAAGGCCGGATTCATCAAAGAAATAAAACACCCGGACTGGCTAGCAAACCTGGTGATGGTACCAAAGAAGGACAAATCCTGGCGCCTTTGTGTCGACTTCAAAGACCTCAATAAAGCTTGCCCAAAGGATCCCTTCCCCCTCCCACGCATCGATCAAATCATTGATGCTACTGCAGGACACGAGTCATTGTGTTTCCTTGATGCATACTCCGGTTACCACCAAATCAAGATGGCGGAGTCCGACCAAGCCGCAACGGCATTCATCACACCATACGGTCCCTTCTGTTTTAACACAATGCCTTTTGGGCTCAAAAACGCCGGCGCAACATATCAGCGCATGATTCAGACATGTCTGGAGAAACAAATCGGCAAAACAGTAGAGGCATACGTAGACGATGTGGTCGTCAAAACCAAACACGTCGACTCTTTGATAGACGACTTGAGGCTCACATTCGACAACCTCTGAACATATGACATCAAGCTCAATCCGGAAAAATGTGTTTTCGGCGTACCAGCCGGAAAGCTCCTCGGATTCATTGTCTCCAGTAGATGTATTGAAGCTAATCCGGCCAAAATCCGAGCGTTGTCACAGTTGGCTACCCCAACAGACCTCAAACAAATCCAGAAGCTAACTGGATGCGTGCTGGCTCTAAGCCACTTTATCTCCCGCTTGGGAGAAAAGGCTTTACTCCTTTATCGCCTCCTTCGGTGCACCGAACACTTTGAGTGGACGGACACGGCCATAGCCGGATTGGAAGAAATAAAGGCCATTCTGGCAACCAACCCGATCCTGGCTGCACCAAACATCGGCGAACCAATGATGTTGTACATTGCGGCAACTCATCAAGTTGTAAGCGCGGTGCTCGTTGTCGAACGGTAAGCGGACGGACACAAATTCCCTCTTTAAAAGTTGGTATACTATGTATCCACTGTCCTCACTCCATGCAAATCACGGTACCCGCATTACCAAAAAATAGCATATGCGGTATTCATGGCATCGCGAAAACTGCGACACTACTGTAACATCCCTAGCCTTGCCATGCACTTGGACTAGCTTGGTTGCTGCATCATGTCTAAATTTCTTTTAAACTTGAAATGGGGATTGTTCAAACCCTAGCACCAGATCAAATCAAATAGGTTCAACCTAAAATAATCTTCAATGAACCCAAAATGCCTTTGGAAATGTTCATGATTTTTGATAAAGGTGAAAACCTCTGCCAAAAATGATGAGCATATTTCTTGGCCATTTATGGATTTTTGAATTAACTCATATTGTATTTGAATTGGGGCATTTAAATTCTATAAATATTTTAAATGCTCTAATAATGCTGAAAAGTAGTTGAGGGCTGTTGGGAATAATCCAGTATGTGCCCACAATTTATTTCAGGATTTTATAAAGTGGTTTAGTATTTTACTAAATCCAAAAAAACAAAGACAGAAAATAGAAAACATAAATAAAAGAGTGAGAGAGAAGGACTCACCTGGTCTCACCTGCAGCCCACCTGGCCGGCCCAGTCGGCCAGCCCAGCCACCTGGCCTAGCCCACCTCCTCCTGTCGTCTTCCTCTTGCCAGAGGGACGGGCGCGCGTGGCCGATGCACGCAGGCGCGCCCCGGCCACCTCCTGCTTCGCAGTGTCGATGCCTCCTTCCCCCCAACCCCGCGCCCAGGAGACGTGGACGAGGCCGTGCTGACCCCCACTTCTTCCCTGGCCATTTTCCCCTATTCCTCTTCGTTCTTCGCCCGAACAGAGAGCCGCCGTCGCCGCCGCTCGCTGCCAACACGCCCACCGAGCTCGCCTGACCTTCCCACTGTATCCCTAGGCTCCGCCACGGCTCCGCACGTCGACGAGAAGAACAAAACAAGCCTGGGAGCCCTTCAACCTCGCCATCGCCGTCGTCTTCAACCTCGGGATGCCGAGATCGCCACCGCCGTGCCTTCTGCTCCGAGCCTTCCCCGAGCCCACGTCGACGCCTCTGCAACCACCGTGAGCTCCCGCATCGGAACCCCCTCTCCTCGAGCTCGTTTGCGCCGTGCAGCCACCGTTTCACCAGAGCCGAAAGCTCACCGCCGCCGACCATCTCGCCGTCGTGGCCACAGCTGTCGCCGCTCGCTTTTGAGCGTCTCCTCGTGCTCTCTGTGCTCCCAGGAGTCTGCCCAGATGCCTAGCTCGCTCGCTAGCCAAGCGTAGTGCCTCGCCGTGCTAACCCGTACTTCGGCCGCCGCCCGTCGTCGTTGCAGCCGACGATGTATACCACCCCAGCCGCTGTTGCCTGCTCCTTTGGACGCGGATGAGCATCAGCTCCACGTCGGGCCCCTCCGCCGTCCATTTGGTCGACGGAGGGTGAAACCTGACGCGCTCCGCCGCCACTGACCTCGCCGGCGACGAGCCGCCGGCCAAATCCCGGTTCAGTTAGCACTAATGACCCTGCTAAACACCCCCAGAACCACTGCCATGTGGGCCCCAGTGCCCATTTAGGTTAGCCTAATATTTTTTGTTTAGATTAGTACTAAGCATGTGGCCCCACGTGTCAGCTTGACCTTGACTTAGTCAACGTTCGCCGGGCCCACCTGTCGGCGACCTAACTAACCCAGGCTCACTGACCAATGGGTCCCACAGGTCAGGTTTGACCTGGCTGACCGCCGTTGACCTGCTGACATCACGCCGACATCATGCTGATGCAGTAAATGTTTTTTGGCGTTTTTATTAATCCAGGAAATTCCAGAAAATAGTTAAAACTTCTAAAAATCATAGAAATTCAACCGTAACTCCAAATGAAAAGATTTATATATGAAAAATGATCAGAAAAATCCAATCTATCCATCTGTACCATTTTCATGCATGTTTGAGCAAGTTAACATCACTGTTTAGGATAAAACATGATTAGGGCAAATTTCATAATAGGTTTGGATTTGGAATTTGATGTAGTTTTGAATTCCACTTCAATTAAAATGACTTTCTGTTGCATTAGCCCAAACACTAGCATATTGCCATGTCGTAGCATGCATCATATTGTTGCATATCGTCATGTGTTGATTGTGTTCTTTCTCAGTTGCCGGTGTTTGTCCCCCCTCAGTAGACATTGATCCAGCGATGAATTCGATGACACCGATGAAGAGCTATACTATCTTCAGAAGTGCCAGGTAAGCAAAACCCTCTTATTCATTCCGATACAATCCCACTCTCTCGCTCCTGCTCTCTTTTACTGCATTAGGACAACACCGATTCAATTGTTACATGCTGCGGTAGTTGAACCCTTTCCTCTGCATGACCTGTCATTGCCACAGTAAATAGATGAAACCCACTAGCATGAGTAGGAGTTGTTTGAGCCCTGTTGTGCCTACTCATTCATGCTTGTTTGTCATGCCTACTACTGATTAGAGTTGAGTCAGGTCTGATTCATCGGGGATGAATTGGAATGTGGTGAACATGTCCTACCGTTAAGAGCTAAGTGTGTGAACACGATTTGGTAAAGGTAGCGGTGAGAGGCCATGTAGGAGTACATGGTGGGTTGTCTCATTGCAGCCGTCCTTAGGAACTGAGTTCTGTGTTTGTGATCCATGAACAGCTACTACCACGCATTGGAATGCTTAAGTGCCCCTCTCGACTTATTAATCATCCTGATCTCTGTCCAGGAGTTGCAACTAGTTTCTAGTGTTTGTAGGTAGTGTTAGTAGTCTACCAAGTGGCACCCAGTATAGGTGGGCTTGGGACAGACTAGGCACAGTGGCACGGTGTACCAAGTGGCTCCCGGATGGTGGGCTTGGGAACCCTGCTCACATCGTTTGGGGCCGTGAGCGACACCCCGGCCGGATCTCCTTGCGGATGGAACCCGAATAGGTGATAAACCTGGACTAGAGACTTGTTGCTTAGTCAGGTCGTGGCCGACTCCCTCGCCAGGCTTCCGCTTGAAGGTTGCCGAGATACACGATGTGTACATGGTGGTAAGTGGCGAGAGCGTGTGTGAAGAAGTACACCCCTGCAGGGTTATCATTATCTATTCGAATAGCCGGATTCCTCGGATATGGAAACTTGGACGACTTGCATAGTTCATAGACAAGTGAAAGTGGATACTCTAAAATGCGCAAGATAAGCGTGAGTGCTATGGATGGCCTTCTCGTAGGGAGACGGGAGCGGATCCATAGTGGAGTATTGATATGGTGAATATGTGGACTCGTGTGCGCCACCTCAAAAGAGTTACTTGCAGTCATAGTTTAGGTTAGCCACTGAGTCAAAGCTGGCTTGCTGCAGTCAAATTGCACCACCCCCTTTGTTGATATTGATGCATATGTAGCTAGTTCTGATGTAAGTCTTGCTGAGTACATTTGTACTCACGTTTGCTTAATTTATGTTTTGCAGAGAGACTTCAGTCTCGCTAGTAGTTCCACGTGGACTTCGACGTTTAGCTTGTTACCTCAGCTACGATCTTGTGCCCTCGGCAGGATCTGGTAGATAGTCAGGCTTCTCAGCCTTTTCATTTATAGATGTCTGTACTCAGACATGTTAAGCTTCCGCATGTGCTTTGATTGTATGCTATGATTGTTGGGTCATTAGACCCATGTTTGTAATACTTGGCTCCTCGGAGGCTAATGAATAATACTCTGAGTCGTAGAGTCTTGTTGTGATGCCATGTTGTATTGCACATATTGAGCATATTGTGTGTATGATTGAAATGCTTGGTATGTGTGGGATCTGACAACCTAGTTGTTTATCCTTGGTAGCCTCTCTTATGGGGTAATGTAGTCTTGTGCTTCCATGAGCCATAGTAGTCCGCTACAGCCCGGTTCACCGGAGTCCTGCTAGCCCAGCACTACTGCTCCGGAGAACTTGACTGGCCGGCATGTGATTCACTTCGTTCCTGTGTTTGTCCCTTCGGGGAAATGTCACGCGGTGACATCTGGAGTCCTGCCTAGCCTGCTACAGCCCGGGTTCCCGGAGTCCTGTTAGCCCAATGCTACAGCCCGGATTCACACGCTACTGACCGACATGCTCGATGTTGATTCATGTATGCATGTCCTTGTAAGTTAGTGCCACTTTGGGTTCACGACTAGTCATGTCGGCCCAGGTTCTCTGTCATATGGATGCTAGCGACACTATCATATACGTGAGCCAAAAAGGCGCAAACGGTCCCGGACCATGGTAAGGCGACACCCGTGGGAATACCATGCGTGAGGCCGCAAAGTGATATGAGGTGTTACTGGCTAGATCGATGTGATTTGGAATCGGGGTCCTGACAACTACTTTCAAGAGTCTTCGATCACAGTAGCCTCGGAAGTGCCACTTAATGATATTATCAACAACTGCGACGCTACGGGCCGGATTGCCAAATGGGCCATTCAGCTCCTCCCATTCGACATAACATACAAACCTCGCCGAGCCATTAAATCGCAAGTACTGGCCGACTTCGTCGCCGAATGGACGGAGGCCGAACTCCCTAAAGAGTACGGCGCATACTCCAATTGGATCATGCACTTCGACGGTTCTAAAATGCTGGCCGGTCTAGGGGCTGGCGTCGTCCTGGCGTCCCCAACCGGAGATACCGTTCGGTACATACTGCAAATATTGTATACAGATTCCAACAATGCATCCGAATACGAAGCTCTGTTGCATGGTCTTCGGATGGCAGTCTGCATGGACATTCAACGCCTGGAGGTGCGTGGGGATTCAAACCTCGCAATATCCCAAATAAACAGAGATTTCAACGCCAAGGATCCGAAAATGGCGGCCTATCGAAATGCCGTCCTAAAAATGTCAGCTCGGTTCGAGGGACTCGAATTTCACCATGTGGCTCGGGAAAACAATCAGGCGGCGGATATCCTTGCCCACATCGGCGCAAAATGCGACGCGGTCCCCCCCCCAACATATTTCTGGAGAGGCTCTTCAAGCCATCCGTAGCATGGGAAGGGGACACCGGTAACAACAGTCCGGACCCGGCCAAAATACCCGATACCGAACTCTCTGACACAATCGGAGGCTCCGCCACCGAAATAACACCTTCAGCCCACGAAATAATGGCCATTATTGCCTCGTGGACAGAACCATTCCTGGCCTACCTAACTAGACAGGAACTTCCGGAGGACCAAAATGAGGCACGCTGCATAGTGCGGCGATCCAAGGCCTACAAGGTCCATGAGGGAGAATTGTACAAGAAAAGCACTACCGGAGTCCTTCAAAGGTGCATCTCCAAAGAGGAAGGGCGGGATCTTTTGGCAGAAATTCACGCCGGACTTGGCGATCATCATGCCGCAGCCCGGGCTCTTGTAAGCAAGGCCTTCCGTACAGGATTCTATTGGCCAACGGCCCGGGCAGATGCACAGGACTTGGTCCAACGTTGCACCGGTTGCCAGCTTTTTGCAAATCAAAGCCACATGCCACCCACCGCCCTCCAAACAATCCCCATTACATGGCCCTTTGTGGTCTGGGGGCTTGACATGGTTGGACCCCTTAAAGGGGGAACCCACAAGAAAAAATACTTATTGGTCATGGTGGATAAATTCACCAAATGGATAGAGGCCAAACCGGTTGAAACAGCTGAATCCGGACCGGTGATAGATTTCATATCCGGGGTTGTACACCGTTATGGCGTCCCCCACAGCATCATCACTGATAATAGCACGAACTTCATGGCCGACGAGGTAAAACTCTGGTGCAGCAAAATGGGCATCAAGCTCGATTATGCCTCAGTCTATCACCCACAAACCAACGGTCAAGTCAAGCGAGCAAACGGTCTTATAATGAGTGGCATTAAACCTAGATTAGTGTGTTCCTTAACGGAGTCTAACACGCACTGGGTAGAGGAGCTCGACTCCGTACTCTGGGGGCTGCGGACCACGCCGAATCGTAGTACCAGATATACACCCTTCTTTACGGTGTACGGCGCAGAGGCAGTCTTGCCCTGTGACATAATTCATGACTCACCTATAGTGCGCATGTATGAAGAAAGAGAAGCCGAGCTCGATCGGCAGGACAGTCTGGACACCTTGGAGGAGGAGCGCGACGTAGCCAAAGCCCGTTCCGCATTTTACCAGCAACAGGCTCGCAGATACCAAAGCAGAGAAGTACGGGCCAAAACTTATAACATTGGCGAACTAGTTCTACGCCTGCCGGATAAGAAAAAGAACAAGCTCAAGCCCAAATGGGAAGGTCCCTTCATTATTGACCAATTTCTGACCGGTGGAGTGTACCGACTGCGGGATGCATCGACTAGTCGACTCGAGCCGAACCCATGGAACGCGGCCAGGCTCCGAAGATTCTATGCCTAGCACCGGACTCTATGTTAGTCCCCTCCCTTTGTCCATTTTTTCACAAATACATTATCTGTCTTGTTTTCCTTTCTTTCTTTCTTTTCTTATTTCTCTAGGCCTTAAAGGGTCACCCTGTGCCCTGTTTGCACACTACAGATGCGCTAGCCGCACTCTTCATACCTGGGGGCTTCCTTCACAGAAGCTTAAATTATTTATCCGGGCTTCATGCCCAACACATGTGTTCTACTTCCGCATGTACCTTTTTTCACCATTATATGCATCGATATGACTTAAGTTTTGGCCAAGCTGGGTTGCCTGGCTCTTGTATTTATGCCCTACGTTCCCGTTAATTCAGCTAGGGCATAAGGGGAGCACCTCTGTGATTGTTACTGCCGGGTCAGCCGGATGTGTACCTCAGACTGGGTGAAGCCGAAAGCTAGCGTTCTTAAGGGAATATTCGGTCGGTGAACAAAAGATGATTTTTATTTATTGTCCATATCTGCCCCCAGATGCTTTTTTTGCGTTTCTTATCGCAGTCCGGACATGCACTTTAGGGCATGCTTACCCAGGGAAAGGAACACTTAACGAAACTATTCTCCCTGGAAGATGTTTCTTACTACCCATGTAATATAACATAACTAGTTGGGCACTTGTCTGATAAAGCACTAATGACCCCTACGCCTGGTCTCCACGCATACCCCAGTTCTTATATAACTGAGCGGGTATTCGGATTCACTCCGGACTATCGGGCCTAGAGGTTGAAGCGAAAAGGTCCGCAACGACAAATGATCTACAATCCGGCTAGAAGGCATTATACATGTCACTTTATTTACATAGTCATGCAGACTGACTAAACTCCTCTTCTATACCATCCAACAGGCGGTCTAGCTTACAATCCTGTTGGGAATACTTTGCGGCTAATTCTACTTGCCCATAAACTAAGCTAACGGGGATCTCTTTTCCATCGAACCCCACAGGTCCGACCTCGGCCATGTGATTTGGGTCTTCCTTGGTATACCGAGTCTTCACCATGGCCCAGGCCCCCTATCGGCAGGCCGATATCTTCCATAATCGGAGGCACCGCCGTGCTCCCTTGAGCTTCTCCGTAAGCTCTGCAACACCCTCTGGCAAGGAGACAGATGGCCACAAAGCCTGGGCAACACCTTGCATCACCTGCCGAACTTGTTCATGCAGATATGACAGCTCGGACAGAAGATCACCCGCAGACCCGGGCATTTCCTCCGCGGGACGACCCGTCAGCATACCTACAGACATAATGCTGTTAGTCGACTTCTTCGCTGAACTCCTTTAGCAGGATTCGTTCAAGCACTTACTAAAAATGCCGCGTCGAAGCTGCTTATTCTCCTTCTCGGAGTCCGCAAGCTGGCCCCGAGCGTCTTTTAGTTCAACACTTAGCTTAACATTGGCATCTTGGAGACTGTTTTTCTCCAGCATAACCTTACTCAGCACGCATTTGCCAGCTTCTAGCTGTCGCATAACATGCTAGTCCCCCGGACTTTCTCCGGACTCATCTTCAAAATCAATTGTTAGATCTGCAGACATACCGCACACTATATGGTAACCACCATTCTTTAAAGTAAATGTTACCAGCGGGAGGCCTGCAATGCGGCAAGAGTGGCCCCCCAGTTGGGTCTTGCATTCCTCCAGCTCCTGGGACAGCCTAGTATTCTTCTCTGTAAGGAACTACACATTATAGATGATCCTTAAATCAGTTCTGCTAACTGTTTCAAGTCTCACGGGCTACTGATACATATAAATCGTCAGATTTACTCACCCATACATCCTTTACATACTGATCCGTGGCTCTGGCTAGACCATCTTGAGCAGCACGGAGGTACACCTCTCCAGAATTAAAGGCGTCGAACGCCTCTGGTGAGAAACAAGCGTCGCGGAGTACGGCCCGGCGGCGCCTATGATTCATGGCGCTTTCCACTTCTGAGTTTGTAGCGGACAATCTATATGCATCCTCTATCGGAGGATTATCCGGCGCCTGCCCCATATCGCCTTCCACCTCTATGTCCGGTCCTGGCGCCCGACTGGTGGAAGCTTGATTGGTAGCATCGCCGGACATATTCCAGCGAGCGTTCTTTCTGTTAAAGAAACGCGGGCGTCATTACATTTTGAGAAAGACGACAACCACGGAGCAGGGTTTTTCCTATACCTTTGCGTCGGCGTCTCCGTCCTGACCGCCTTCCTTTTTAGCCTACCCGGCCTCGGCACCTCTTGTTGGCGAGTTGTCGCGGGTTCGGCAAGGCGTCCCGAATGCCTTCCCTGTAAAAGATGCCATGTGTATATGGTGGGTGAACAGCCTAAAAGGAGATCCTAGTTTTGGAGTTGGGACTTTTTGATTTTTCTTACCTGCGATGCAGGGAGCAGTCCGGGATAGTCAGCCGTAATGGCAACCAAGGCATCGTCGCAGCTTAACTGGTAGAACTGCCGGTCTATCAGTTCCACGGAGATAACCGGATCTTCTTCGAGTCCGAAATCGATGGCCCGGTCAGGGTCCTCTGGTTGTGGAGAAGGGTTGCTGACCTCCTTTACGGCTTTTCGCAGTTCCTGCCGCAAGGTGGCAAGGTGAATACTTACGAGTAAGAATGCGGGAAAAATGGGAGCAGGGAAATATAACTTACCCAGCTTGGAGGATTGTACATAGAAAATCCATCCCGCGGCTTGATGCGGGTGAACTCCTCTTCCTCGCCCTTGAACAGTTCGGACAGAATCTTCGCTAGAGCGGCAGCATGTTCGGACCCTTACGCCCGCAGCGGGTGGCGTCATCCGCCCCGTTATAACACCACAAGGGATGCCCACGATATTGGAGTGGCTGCACTCCCCGCATTATGCAAATCGACATAACTTCGATTATTGTCAATCCGAATCGAGCTAGTGCTTTGATCCGGTTCATCAGATAGAGGACTTCTCCATTGTCTTCCGCCTGGGGGCTCCGTGGGCGCCAACTTCGGCGCTTCTTCAGAAGAGCATTGTTGAACTCGGGTAGACCCCGCCGAACAGGGTCCGTAAGGGGGACGTCCTCCATATAAAACCATTCCGAAGGCCAGTCTTCGGACGGCTTCTTCGGGGTACCGGACAGGTATCCGGTATCGGCGAACTTGATAAAGTGATTCCCTCTGTGTGCGAGGGACAAGGCAGAATAGCCTTTTCCACAGCTCGAAGTGAGCCTCGCAGCCCAGGAACAACTCGCAGAGAGCAACATAGCCGGCGATGTGTAGGATGGAGGCAGGGGTGAGATTGTGTAGTTGGAGGCCATAGAACTCCAGGAGCCCGCGGAGGAACGGATGAATTGGAAATCCGAGTCCCCTTAATAAGTAAGGAACAAGGCAAACCCGTTCCCCCATGGAGGGGCAGGGAAAGTTCTCCGCTTGCTCCCGCCATTGTAGTGGCGAGCCCGGCTTGAACGGGCACCATGTACGCCGGAGGGAGACATCCCTTAGTCTGTAGCTCGACTAATCGACTGTGTGGGACTGAACACCTCTCCCAATCACCGGGCTTGGGGCTACGGGGGCGGGAGGAGGAGTTGCGGAGGTCGGCCCTGCTGGAATGGATCTTTCTGAAGCACGCTCTAATGAATTCTCGCTGGGGGAGGATGATATGGATTGGATCTAAGAATCCCCATCCCTTTAATAGACAATTTATTTATCTGGCTAGGGGGGCGAATGTAAAAACGCCCTGGCGCCTCGTATTCATTCTACGCATAGGAGATAGCCCTTATTGGGCACACAAGCCAAGAGGTTCAACATTTATGGAGCCGGACACTGCTTACGAACACTTGAAAGTTGGAGAAGAACCCGCCTTGCAATACCGAAGACAACACTGCGCGCCGGACTCATCGTCATTGAAGCCTGGTTCGGGGGCTACTGAGGGAGTCCTGGATTAGGGGGTCTCCGGATAGCCGGACTATATCCTTTGGCCGGACTGTTGGACTATAAAGATACAAGATTGAAGACTTCGTCTCGTGTCCGGATGGGACTCTACTTGGCGTGGAAGGCAAGCTAGGTAATACGGATATGTATATCTCCTCCTTTGTAACCGACCTTGTGTAACCCTAGCCCTCTCCGGTGTCTATATAAACCGGAGGGTTTTAGTCCGTAGGACAACATACAATCATACCATAGGCTAGCTTTTAGGGTTTAGCCTCTCTGATCTCGTGGTAGATCTACTCTTGTACTACCCATATCATCAATATTAATCAAGCAGGAAGTAGGGTTTTACCTCCATCAAGAGGGCTCAAACCTGGGTAAACATCGTGTCCCCTGCCTCCTGTTACCATCCGCCTTAGACGCACAGTTCGGGACCCCCTACCCGAGATCCACCGGTTTTGATACCGACAGTGGGGGTTACATCATATGAAGTTATTTTCAATGAAGTATATATATAAAGTCCCAGCTCAATATTATCTTACTGAACCGGCCCTTGGGGGCTACACGTTGCTGTTTAAGTTTGCATGACCATATCTACAAAGTCCCTGCTCATTATTGCATAATGACCCAGCCCTTGGGGACTACACTGGTTAAAGGTTTTATTAGCATAAGGCAATTTCAAAAGTCCTAGGTTGCTGCAAGCATGACAACCCGGCACTTGGGGGCTACATATGTGGAATACTCAGTTCTGACTAGTGATTGAGAAGAACAACCTGGATTTCTTCAAAGTGGTAATATTTATGTTGAAGCAAGTCTTAAGTCATCACTTTGTTCTGCTCAAGACTTGAGGGCTACAGGTAATGTGGATATGAGGGAGAGAAATCTTCAAAACTCTTAGTTTTGACTCGGCATCATCTATTTATAACCCGGTAAGTTTTTTCATCTTTAAGCAGGTTGAAGGTCACATAAGTATTTTAAGGCCAATATTTTTAAGTATTGGGAGCTGAGTCAAATGAATTATTCTTCACAGTCTTTCTCTGTGAGAAACCAACGTCAGCAAATTGATTATGAAGTTGGCTTATTGGCCCGGATTTTCAAAGAAGGAAATAACAAGGAATTAAGGGTGTTCAGGTGCCGGCTTACAAGAATATTTAACCCGGAGCATAACCTGTTAAAATTGTTCTTGTGTTTTGTTTATAGGATTAGTTTAACATGGATAAATCCAAATTAAACTAGGGGCTAATGTCGGGGATATACCCCGCGGTATGACCTGGCCGGAGATATGACCCGGCTGGGACTTGGTATTTCATTGGTATGACCCGGCAGATTGTTTACTGTAAGCCGACAGATTGTTTAAGACGGATGTTAAGCTGGTAGATTGTAAGCCGGCAGATTGTTTACTGTAAGCCGGCAGATTGTTTAAGCCAGATGTTAAGCTGGCAGATTGTAAGCCGGCAGATTGTTTACTATAAGCCGGCAGATTGTTTAAACCAGACAGTTAAGTATGGCAGTTAAAGCCAGACTGTTAAGCCAGACAATTAAGAATCCCAAGACGTTAAGAAGCCCATGGTGAGAAGCCCATGGAGAGAAGCCCGTGAAGAGGAGTTAGAATAGTTAAGTCCTAAGTCTGAGTTGGGTTCTACATGTAACCCGCCCCTTTGGCTTATATAAGGAGGGGCAGGGCACCCCAAGAGGGACAGGTTAAATAATCGTTAAGTCTAGACACAAAGAGGAGAGCCGGAGTTACAGGGACTCCCTCATGAGCATAATGAGACCTAGCCACAAACAGCATGTAGGGTTGTTACCAGATGATGTTTCCCGGGGCCCGAAGCTGTCTAAACCCTTGTCTTGTGTTGCGTCTCTCGATTGCTATCAACCCCTCTCAAGCTACCACATAGATGCGTTGGCCTCACGACTAAGTCCTCACACTAGGACATCTGCCGTGACAATTCCACGACACATACCGATGACAAAGGGAATAACGTATGTTGTTATTGCCGTTTGACCGATAAAGATCTTCGTAGAATATGTAGGAACCAATATGAGCATCCAGGTTCCGCTATTGGTTATTGACCAGAGATGTGTCTCGGTCATGTCTACATAGTTCTCGAACCCATAGGGTCCGCACGCTTAACGTTCGATGACGATTTGTATTTTGAGTTATGTGTTTTGGTGACCGAAGTTTGTTCGGAGTCCCGGATGGGATCATGGACATGACGAGGAGTCTCGAAATGGCCGAGAGGTAAAGATTGATATATTGGAAGGTAGTATTCAGACACCGGAAGGGTTCCGGAGTGTATCGGGTACATATGAGAGTACCGGAGGGGTTACCGGAACCCCCCGGGGAAAGATATGGGCCATATGGGCCATAGGAGGGAGGCTAACCAGCCCACAAGGGACTGGTGCGCCCCCCATAATGGAAGAGGCCGAATTGGACTAGGGAAGGGGGTTCCACCCCCCTTTCCTTCTCCTACTCCCACTCCTTTCCCCCTCCATGAGAAGGAAAAGAAGGGGGGCCGAATCCTACTACGACTGGGAGTCCTAGTAGGACTCCCCCCTTATGGCGCGCCCCCTAGGGCCGGCCTCCTCCCTCTCCCTCCTTTATATATGTGGGCAGGGCACCCCTTGGAGACACACCAATTATTCCAAGCTGTGTGCGGCGTCTCTCTCCATGGTTTACTCCTCCGGTCATATTCACGTAGTGCTTAGGCGAAGCCCTGCGCCGATCACATCACCATCACCGTCACCACACTGTCATGCTGATGAAACTCTCCCTCGACACTTTGCTGGATCAAGAGTTCGAGGAATATCATCGAGCTGAACGTGTGTTGAACTCGGAGGTGCCATACGTTCGGTACTTGATTGGTTGGATCGCAAAGATGTTCGACTACATCAACCGCGTTAACCTAACGCTTCCGCTTTTGGTCTACGAGGGTACATGGACACACTCTCCCCATCTCGTTGCTATGCATCTCCTAGATAGATCTTGCGTGATCGTAGGAATTTTTTTGAAATTGCATGCTATGTTCCCCAACACATTGGGCCTATAGAACAACTTATAAAAATCCTATGGGTATGTCTCCTTACAAATGGTTTATGGAAAAGCTTGTCATTTGCCTCTTGAATTAAAACATAAAGCATATTCGGCAATTAAAGAACTCAATTGTGACTTCAAACTTGCCAGTGAAAAGAGGTTATTTGATATTACCTCACTAGATGAATGGAGAACCCAAGCTTACGAAAATGCCAAACTATTCAAAGAAAAAGTTAAAAGATGGAATGACAAAAGAATCCAAAGGTGGGAATTCAAAGTTGGTGAACATGTTCTATTGTACAATTCTCGTTTTAGTTTTTTTGCAGGAAAACTTCTTTCCAAATGGGAAGGGCCATATATCATCAAAGAAGTTCATCGTTTTGGAGCAATTAAGATCAATAATACCGAAGGAACTAATCCGAAGGTGGTTAATGGGCAAAGAATTAAGCACTATATCTCGGGTACGCCTATTAATGTTGAAACTAATATTATTCAAACCATGACACCGGAGGAACACATAAAAGAAACCTCCAGAACACTCTAGAACCCTAAAAAGGAAGAGGTGCGTGATACGGTAAGTAAACGGACTCCGAAAAATCCGCAAAAATATTTGTTGTCAGTTTTGTAATATTAGAAAAAAAAATAGAAAAATAAGAAACAACCGGCATGGCAACCCAGGTGCCCACAAGGCACCAGGGCGCGCCTGCCCCACCTGGCGCACCATGGTGGGTAGTGGGTGTAACACCCCGTATGTAACTTGCCATATTTGTATTCCAACTCTTGCCATTTCCGGCACTAAGCTATGATATTTCCTCGTTGTCAGGTTTTTGTCTTCGTGTTGCTTTTGTCTTTGTCATGCATCTCATATCATGTCATCATGTGCATCGCATTTGCATACGTGTTCGTCTCATGCATCCGAGAATTTTTTTTCCCCGTTGTCCGTTTTGCATTCCGGCGCTCCTATGTCCTCCGGTGTCCCTTTCTACCTCTTTTCGTGTGCGGGTGTTAAACGTTCTTGGATTGGATCGAGACTTGCCAAGCGGCCTTGGTTTACTACCGGTAGACCGCCTGTAAAGTTTCGTGCCATTTGGACTTCGTTTGATACTCCAACGGTTAACCGACGAGCCAAGAAAGCCTCGTGTGTGTTGCAGCCCAACACCTCTCCAAAGTGGCCCAAAACCCACCTAAACCCCCTCCATCATCTAGGTCGTTCGATCACGATCGTGTGGCCGCAAACCATGCTCAATTTGGAGCCTCCTAGCTCCCTCTACCTATAAAAAGGTCCTCCCATTCCAAATCACGGATCAGACCCTAGACCCCTCCCTCTCCTCCCGCCGCCGGACGAAAACCCGCCGTCCGGACATGTCCGTTCCAGCCGTCCGCCGCCATGTGACGTCGTCCGATTCGCCGCTGCCCGTGTGCCCACTTCACCGTGCCGCCAGGCCCGCAGGGCCCATCGCCGGCCCGCCCCCGGGCCGAATCGGACCGCGCCCCGCGCCGTTGCCTGGGTCTCCCGCGCCGCCCCGATGCTCGTCTCCGGCTCGCCGCGCCGCCGCCCTGTGCCGCGCCGTTGCCGCCTCGTCCGCTTCGTCGCCGGCCGCCGCCCTCCGCGCCGACCGCGCCAAGTCCGCCGCCTCACCGCGTCTCGTCGTCGACCGCGCCAAGTCCGGCCACCGGCGAGTCCCCGCGACGTCGGACCCGGCTCCTCCCCTCTTCTCCGACGAGTTCTTCAACTCCGGCGTGCTATTCTGGTGAACCTTGAAGAACGTGCCGATCCAGATCTGGAAACCCTAAGGGTTGACTTTTTGCCCTAGTCCCAGTATTTTTATGCATTTTTCATCGCGTCATAACTCTGCACCCGTGGCTCCGTTTTGGGCGTGTAGCATATCAAATTGTTCGTCTCGACGAGTACTTCATTTCATCCCATTGCATCATGTTCATTTGAGTTCATCTTGATGCACTAAATGCTGTTGCAAGAGTGCTATGCAATGTTAGTTTCAGATTCTTATCAGTAATTGGACATTTGTCATTTTTGCCACGATTAATGTGTGCCTCCTATGAACTTGAGCCCTTCATGTGTTTTAAAGTATGTCATGCCATCTTTACATGGGTGTATGCCATGTATTTTTGTGATCTTTGTGGTGACTAGCACAAGCATGCAAAGTAGCTCTCGTAATGTTGCTGATTTCAGGGACTTAGAAATCTTCTAAGTCTTTGCCATGTTAATATTTTTATGCCATGTATTCTTGTTGCTACAGAGTGATCCATGCCTCTTTTGAGCATGATCAGTAAGGATGTTTTGGAGTTAATGTTATGCTCTATCCATCCATGTATTTTTTTGCAATCATGGAGCACCCTAGCTTGACTCAATCGAGCTCTACTTTTGCTAAAAAATGTTCCTGGCAGATTGTTTACATGTTAAGCAATTTTGCCGAGGTTGTTGTAGTTGATCCATTTATGCTATGAGGTTGTTCTTGCCATGTTTAGCTTCTATGCCATGTCTACTTGCTGGGTGTATGCTTAGTTTGTCATGCCATGCCTTGTGGTGAGTGCATCGAACTCGTAAACATGCCTACATGAATCTGTTTTTGCCATGTTCCAGTTTTCTACTAAGTCCGAATCTGTTTACGGAAGTTGCTATGTTCACATGGATGCCATTGTATTTTTGGATCCCTTTTGGCTTATGGTAAGTAAGGGACTTTTGTTGTATGCTTTGAGTAGCTTCATGCCATGCCTTGCTTTGTCGTGGTATGTTCCTGTAGCATGTTGTTATCTTGCTCTAAACATTGCTTCCTGATGTTAAATTCCTGGCATGTTGTTATTTTCACTAAGTCTGTAACCTGATATCTTTTGCACTTTTGCCATGCTTGTTTGAACATGCTATTGAGTCAATTAGCCGTAGCTCAGAGTTCATCTTTTGTCAAGCATCTTGAGTGGATCACTGCCATGTGATTTGTTGTTATGTTAGAGTGCAGTAGCTTGTTGTTCTTGATGCATTTAGAAGGCCTCGTGCAGTTGATCGCAGCTTTGCGCCATTATTTGTTTTGCTTGCCATTTGCAAACCGTGCATCCATTTCCGCTGATCTTTATATCAATTTCAACCGAAATCAACTCATCTTTCCAGTGGCACTCTTGGTTTTCCAAGTTGAGTCCAGGTTCAATCTTTCCTTTCCGAAACATGCATATGCATCGCATATCACGTCCCGCATATCATGCCATGTTTTGCATCATGTTGCTTGTGCATTGCACGTGGTTGATTGTGTCTCTCTTTGCTTGTGCTCTTGCTTTGGGTAGAGCCGGGAGACGAGTACGTGATTGAGGAACCCGTTGAGTACGCTTACGAGGATCAAGCTAACGTCAACTCGGAGAACTTTGCAGGCAAGATGACCATACTCTCTTTGCTTGCTAGATGCTCGCTCTTTTGCTATGCCTATGCTACGATACCTACCACTTGCTTATCATGCCTCCCATATTGCCATGTCAAACCTCTAACCCACCTTGTCCTAGCAAACCGTTGTTTGGCTATGTTACCGCTTTGCTCAGCCCCTCTTATAGCGTTGCTAGTTGCAGGTGAAGATTGGAGTTTGTTCCTTGTTGGAACATGTTTATTGTTGGGATATCATTATTATATCTTGTCTATTTTAATGCATCTATATACTTGGTAAAGGGTGGAAGCTCGGCCTTATGCCTGGTGTTTTGTTCCACTCTTGCCGCCCTAGTATCCGTCATACCGGTGTTATGTTCCTTGATTTTGCATTCTTTACATGGTTGGGTTATGATGGGAACCCCTTGACAATTCGCCTTGAATAAAATTCCTCCAGCAATGCCCAACATTGGTTTTACCATTAGCCACCTAGCCTCTTTTTCCCTTGGGTTCCGCGGACTCAAGGGTCATCTTTATTTTAAACCCCCGGGCCAGTGCTCCTCTGAGTGTTGGTCCAACCTAGAGCACCGTGTGGGGCCATCCCTTGGCAACTTGGGTTACGTTGGCTCCCGTACATTTAGCTTATCCGGTGTGCCCTGAGAACGAGATATGTGCAGCTCCTATTGGGATTTGTCGGCACAGCGGGTGGTCTTGCTGGACTTGTTTTACCATTGTCGAGATGTCTTGTAACCGGGATTCCGAGTCTGATCAGATTGTCTTGGGAGAAGGAATATCCTTCGTTGACCGTGAGAGCTTGTGATGGGCTAAGTTGGGACACCCCTGTAGGGATTTGAACTTTCCAAAGTCGTACCCGCGGTTATGGGCAGATGGGAATTTGTTAATGTCCGGTTGTAGAAAACCTGAAACTTTACTTAATTAAAATGAATCAATAGAGTGTGTGACCGTGATGGTCTCTTTTCGGAGGAGTCTGGGAAGAGAACACGGTCTCGTGTTATGCTTGAACGTAGGTTGTTCTAGGATCACTTCTTGATCATAGTTTATTGATCGTGCCTTGCCTTCTCTTCTCGCTCTCTTTTGCGTATGTTAGCCACCATATATGCTAGTGCTTGCAGCAGCTCCACCTCATACCTTTTACCCTACCTATAAGCTTAAATAGTCTTGATGGCGAGGGTGTGAGATTGCTGAGTCCCCGTGACTCACAGTTTACTTCCAAAACCAGATGCAGGGACCGATGATACCACTCCAGGAGTTTCGACTGAGCTCAAGTGGGAGTTCGATGAGGACTCAGGACGATACTGCGTTTCCTTTCCAGACAATCAGTAGTGGATCCCAGTTGGGGCGATCGGGGACATTGTTGCATTTGGGGTTATCTTTATTTTGGTTCCGTAGTCGGACCTTGATTGTATCTGGATGAATGTAATGATATTTATGCATTGTGTGACATGGCGATTGTAAGCCAACTATTGTCGGTGTACTAGAGTAGGGGTACCCTAGTATCCCGAACTTGTGCACGGGCAGTCGCAGCCTCCCGCGGCAAGGCTTGCCGCGGTGGCCGCCAAGACCCTCCGCGGCTACTTTGAAGACCATTCAAGAACAAAGTATTCAAACCAAGGCCCTGGCAAGAGGAGCTTGCCGGGAAGGCCAACCAAGGCCCCGGCAAGAGAAGCTGGCCGGGAAGAAGTCAAGACCCCGGCAAGAGGAGCTTGCCGGGAAGGCCACTCAAGGCATCTCGAGGAACTTGCCGCGACGCGCCGCGCGTCCCGGCAAGGCCCGGTGAGCGACAAGCTCCCGAACACGACAAGACGACAACCGCGGCAAGGAGCTTGCCGCGGGAAACCCCCACTTTGTGCCCGCGCTCCAGCTCACCTGCCAACGTGTCGCTCTAGGACCCTTCCAAGCACACGTGGCAGGAGGCCGTGCAGCTAGGGGTGCGAGGTGGCAAGCAGGCGCTGACAAGATAACCATCGTGGCAAACGGTGGCGTCCCTAGCGGTCCCTTTCGGTACTGTTTAGGCGACACAGACGGGAAATTAATGCCCTTGTCCCCTGCCGCCAGGGTTAGGTATGATAACACTGTAGCAGGTAGCTGTGCCTACCACAGCACCTTTCCATTTTTGCCCTTTACCCCCGATGCTATGTCGGTAACCCCTTGAGCATATAAAAGGAGGCCCGTGTGCAACGGGGGGGGAGGAGGCCAGTTCGTCCACTCACGCTCGGTCTCGCTAGCCGCCGGTGTGTACTGTAGCACTCTGCGCTCCCGAGCTAGAAATCAATACAAACCACAAAGCAGGAGTAGGGTTTTACGCATCCGTGCGGCCCGAACCTGGGTAAATCGCTCGCGTGCTCCGCCTCGATCTGCTCTTTGCGCGACCTCCGCCCCCCGCCGAACCGAAAGGGACCCGGTCCGCCAGTCCCATAGGTGCCCGTGGATCAGCACCCCGGCATCTCTGGTGTGCACGCGCTGAGGAAGGGAGGAAATTCCCCGGAGAAAGCACTGGAGCAGGGGGGGTCTGACAGTGAGGATGCCGCCCCGGCAAAGAAAAACCGGCGGCGCAACAACAGGAAGAAGCAGAACAAAGAGGTGCTGGTCGTTGAGCAGTCCAGCAGCGACGGCGGCGCTCGGTAGCTCCGGCAAGGAAGTTGCCGCATGCACCAACTGCCAGGCTGTGGCGGCCGCCGACAAGCAGGACGGCTCCGACCACCAATACTGCAAGATTCACCGCACCAAGGGCCATGACCTCCGGAGCTGCAAGAAAGTCGAGCAGCTTGTCCAGCAGCAAAGAGCTGAGTACGAGCGGCGCGACAAGGAGAGGGCCCAAGGGGGTGCTGAAGAATCCGGCAAGAAGCACGCCGGACCGGGAGGACGCCGCGGCAAGGCCAAGCAGCGGCAAGGAGACAGGCCTCCCCGCGGCCGCGACAGCGATGAAGATGATGACGACGAAGACATGGATGCTGTTGAGACCAGCGAACAGGAGTTTCAGAAAGCCACAGAGGTCTTGTGCGTTGACGGCGGTGCTTCTCTGCACACTTCACGCCGCCAACTCAAGCAGTGGGCGCGGGAAGTCAATGCAGCGGAACCGCCTGTCGAATCGCGCAAGCTTCTGAAATGGTCCAGCATGCATATCATCTTTGACATTGAGGACCACCCTGATCGCACAACCGCGGTCGGGTGCCTGCCGATGTTGGTTTCACCAACTATCCGCAACCTCAAGGTCACTAAGATGTTAGTTGACGGCGGGGCCGGCTTGAACCTGATCTCCTCCGCTGTACTCCAGAAACTCCAAATCCCTGACAGCGAGCTCGAAGAGACCGGCACATTCCAAGGAATCAGCCCGGGAAGGAGCAAGCCGAAGGGGAAGGTCACGCTGCCGGTAACATTTGGCAGCGAGCTAAACTTCAGGACTGAGAAGGTCACATTCGACGTTGCCGATATCCCATTGCCCTACAATGGGATACTTGGCCGTCCAGCACTCGCCAAGTTCATGGCAGCCTCTCACTACGCATATAACATGCTGAAGATGCCAGGCCCGATAAGCGTCATTTCTGTCCCTGGCGACAAGAAGGATGCTCTTATCTGCGCCGACAAGATCTACCGGGAAGCGGCAGCCATGGCAGATCGTAATCCACTTGCCGCTGAAGCTCCCGGGGGGAAGAAGACCAAGTCCGGCAAGAGTTCTGATGCTCACTCCGGCAAGCGCACCTCTTCGGAGTGCTGCGCTGCCGTCGAGGACGCACCATCGAGATCCACCGGCAAGTGCAAGACCAAGTCCGGCAAGAGTTCTGGTGCTCGCTCCAGCAAGCGCACCTCTTCGGAGTGCTGCGCTGCCGTCGAGAACGCACCATCGAGCTCCACCGGCAAGTGCAAGAAGATGATGGCAGCCCCGCCAGAGACGAAGAAGGTGTCCGCCAAGGAGGACGGCACTGGTGGTACCTTCACCATCAGTGCCGCGCTCGACCCTAAATAGGAAAGCGCGCTCGTTACTTTCCTGCGGGCGAATGTCGACGTGTTTGCATGGCAGCCGTCTGACATCCCCGGTGTTCCCAGGAAAGTGATTGAGCACCACCTTGCCGTTTGTCCTCATGCGCGGCCCGTCAAGCAGAAAGTCAGGAAGCAGGCAGTGGAGCGCCAAGAATTCATTGCAGAAGAGATCAAGAAACTGGAAGCAGCAGGCCTTGTCAGAGGAGTGCTCCATCCCACGTGGTTGGCCAATCCTGTAGTCGTGCGCAAGGCAAACGGGAAATGGAGACTTTGCATCGATTTTACCGATGTTAACAAAGCTTGTCCCAAAGACCCATTTCCTTTGCCGCGCATTGACCAGATTGTTGACTCCACAGCCGGATGTGATTTGCTTTCATTCCTTGACGCATACTCAGGATATCATCAAATCTTCATGGCAGAAGAGGATGAGGAGAAGACCGCATTCATTACTCCATGTGGCACGTACTGTTTCGTACGGATGCCTTTCGGATTAAAGAATGCTGGTTCGACATTTGCAAGGGTAGTCCACATTGCTCTTGAGCCACAAATACACAAAAATGTGGAAGCCTACATGGATGATATAGTAGTCAAGAGCAAGGACCGAGCAACCCTGACTCAAGACTTAGACGAGACCTTTGCAAGTCTGCGCAAGATCAGCCTCAAGCTCAACCCAGAGAAGTGTGTGTTTGGAGTTCCCTCCGGCAAGCTTCTCGGGTTCTTCGTGTCTCAGCGGGGAATCGAAGCCAATCCCGACAAGATCAAAGCCATTGAGCAGATTGAAGCACCAAAGCGCGTCAAGGATGTACAGAAACTTGCCGGTTGCGTGGCTGCTCTCAGCAGGTTCATCTCTCGGTCTGCTGAGCGCGCCCTGCCGTTTTTCAAATTATTGAAAAAGGCAGGTCCAATGAAATGGACTCTGGAAGCGGAGGCTGCGCTGCAAGAGCTAAAGAGATACCTGTCCTCCCCTCCAATACTTGTCGCACCTAAGCCACAAGAGAAGTTGCTGTTGTACATAGCGGCAACCAATCAAGTGGTTAGTGCTGCGTTAGTAGCAGAGAGGGAGGCGGATGATGAGCCAGCAACCGCGGCAAGCGCATCCAGCGACAAGCAGGGGGCTTCCCCGACAAGCTCTGGCCCCGACAAAGATGGATCTGCGCAGATGCACGAGGAGACACGGAAGAAAATGGTGCAGCGCCCAGTTTACTTTGTCAGTTCCCTCCTGCAGGGGGCTAGGTCAAGGTATTCTGGTGTGCAGAAATTGCTTTTCGGCCTTCTCATGGCCTCGAGAAAGCTGCGCCATTACTTCCAAGCACATGAGATCACAGTCGTCACTCGCTTTCCGCTGAAGAGGATACTGCAGAATCCAGAAGCGACAGGCAGGATTGTTGAGTGGGCACTGGAACTGTCAAGCTTTGGCCTCAAGTTTGAAAGTACTTCAACTATCCAGAGCAGAGCATTGGCAGAATTCATAGCGGAATGGACGCCAACACCAGATGAAGAAATTCCAGAAACGAGCATCCCTGACAAGGAAGCAAGCAAAGAGTGGCTGATGTACTTTGATGGTGCCTTCTCGCTACAAGGCGCCGGCGCTGGTGTGCTGCTTATCGCACCCACCGGAGAGCACCTCAAGATCGCGGCAGACCTTGGGATCAAGAAGCTCATTGTCAGGGGTGACTCGCAGCTTGTCGTCCGCCAAGTAAACAAGAACTATCAAAGTCCGTTGATGGAAGCTTACGTTGACGAAGTGAGAAAGCTAGAAGAGCGCTTTGACGGCCTACAAATGGAGCACGTTCCAAGAACTCAGAATGCCATTGCTGACGGCCTGTCAAAGTGCGCCGCACTTAAGCTACCTGTGGAACCAGGGGTTTTTGTGCTCAAGCTGACTCAACCGTCCGTAACACCGTCAACTGGACAGAGCAAGAAGAGGAAGTTGATTCCTGGCGACCGCCTGCCGGCAGAGCTTCCCGAAGCTGCCGCCAAGAAGGTCCCTAGGATCAACGCCGAAGGCGCTGAGGAGCAGTCTGCTCCGGCAAGCCCTAGGGTTTGTTCCGATGAAGCAGAAGCTCCCGATAAGTTTTGCTCCGGCAAGCTTGTTGGGGAACGTCAAGCTCCGGCAGAGGCGCAGTTCCTCGCCGTAGAAGCGGACGTTCCCGCAGCAGCTGAGAACAACACCGAGAACGCTGAGGAGCAAGATGCTCCGGCAAGCCCTAGGGTTTGTTCCGTTGAAGCAGAAGCTCCCGACGAGTTTTGCTCCGGCAAGCTTGTCGGGGAACGTCAAGCTCCGGCGGAGCCGCAGGTTCTTGCCGTAGAAGCGATGTTCCCGCAGCAGCAGAGTTGCCTTTGGTCCTTGTTGTCGAGCCACAAGCTCCAACATGGGCGCAGCAGATTGTCCGTTTCCTTCAGACAGGAGAACTTCCCGAAGAGCAAGAAGAAGCGGAAAGAGTAGCCCGGCAGTCAAGTATTACCAGTTTGTCGACAAGACGCTGTACAGAAGAAGACTCAACGGTGTGAAATTGAAGTGTATTCCCCGGGAAGACAGACAAAACTGTTGGCAGAGATACACGGAGGCATATGTGGTCACCACATTGGCGCAAGATGTTGGAAATATGCCCTAGAGGCAATAATAAAAGCATTATTATTATATTTCTTTGTTCATGATAATTGTCTTTATTCATGCTATAACTGTATTATCCGGAAATCGTAATACACGTGTGAATACATAGACCATAATATGTCCCTAGTAAGCCTCTAGTTGACTAGCTCGTTGATCAACAGATAGTCACGATTTCCTGGCTATGGACATTGGATGTCATTGATAACGGGATCACATCATTAGGAGAATGATGTGATGGACAAGACCCAATCCTAAGCATAGCACAAAGATCGTGTAGTTCGTTTGCTAGAGCTTTTCCAATGTCAAGTATCTTTTCCTTTGACCATGAGATCGTGTAACTCCCGGATACCGTAGGAGTGCTTTGGGTGTATCAAACGTCACAACGTAACTGGGTGACTATAAAGGTGCACTACAGGTATCTCCGAAAGTGTCTGTTGGGTTGACACGGATCGAGACTGGGATTTGTCACTCCATATAACGGAGAGGTATCACTGGGCCCACTCGGTAATGCATCATCATTATGAGCTCAAGGTGACCAAGTGGTTGATCACGGGATCATGCATTACGGTACGAGTAAAGTGACTTGCCGGTAACGAGGTTGAACAAGGTATTGGGATACCGACGATCGAGTCTCGGGCAAGTAACATACCGATTGACAAAGGGAATTGTATACGGGGTTGATTAATCCTCGACATCGTGGTTCATCTGATGAGATCATCGTGGAGCATGTGGGAGCCATCATGGGTATCCAGATCCCGCTGTTGGTTATTGACCGGAGAGTCGTCTCGGTCATGTCTGCTTGTCTCCCGAACCCGTAGGGTCTACACACTTAAGGTTCGGTGACGCTAGGGTTGTGAAGATATGTATATGCAGTAACCCGAATATTGTTCGGAGTCCCGGATGAGATCCCGGACGTCACGAGGAGTTCCGGAATGGTCCGGAGGTAAAGAATTATATATAGGAAGTGCTGTTTCGGCCATCGGGACAAGTTTCGGGGTTATCGGTATTGTACCGGGACCACCGGAGGGGTCCCGGGGGCCCACCGGGTGGGGCCACCTGTCCCGGGGGGCCACATGGGCTGTAGGGGGTGCGCCTTGGCCTACATGGGCCAAGGGCACCAGCCCTACTAGGCCCATGCGCCTAGGGTTTCCACCAAGGAGGAGTCCAAGTGGTGGAAGGCACCCCGAGGTGCCTTGGGGGGGAGGGAAACCCTCCCCTGGCCGCCGCACCTAGGAGATCAGATCTCCTAGGCTGCGCACCACCCCCCCCTTGGCCCTCCTATATATAGTTGAGGAGAGGGAGGACTTCATACCTCAGCCTTTGGTGCTTCCTCTCTCCCCGTTACGTCTCTCTCTCGTAGTATAGGCGAAGCCCTGCTACTGTGACGCCCTGCATCCACCACCACGCCGTCGTGCTGCTGGATCTTCATCAACCTCTCCTTCCCCCTTGCTGGATCAAGAAAGGAGGAGACGTCTCCCGTCCCGTACGTGTGTTGAACGCGGAGGCACCGTCCGTTCGGTGCTTGATCATCGGTGATTTGAATCACGTCGTGTTCGACTACATCATCCCCGTTCTTTGAACGCTTCCGCTCGCGATCTACAAGGTACGTAGATGCATCCAATCACTCGTTGCTAGATGAACTCCTAGATGGATCTTGGTGAAACCGTAGGAAAATTTTTGTTTTCTGCAACGTTCCCCAATAGTGGTATCAGAGCCAGGTTTATGCGTAGTTCTCTTGCACGAGTAGAACACAAAGTAGTTGTGGGCGTTGATTTTGTTCAATATGCTTGCCGTTACTAGTCTTATCTTGATTCGGCGGCATCGTGGGATGAAGCGGCCCGGACCGACCTTACACGTACTCTTACGTGAGACAGGTTCCACCGACTGACATGCACTAGTTGCATAAGGTGGCTAGCGGGTGTCTGTCTCTCCTACTTTAGTCGGATCGGATTCGATGAAAAGGGTCCTTATGAAGGGTAAATAGCAATTGGCATATCACGTTGTGGTCTTTGCGTAGGTAAGAAACGTTCTTGCTAGAAACCCATAGCAGCCACGTAAAACATGCAAACAACAATTAGAGAACGTCTAACTTGTTTTTGCAGGGTATGCTATGTGATGTGATATGGCCAAAGTTGTGATGAATGATGAATGATCTATATGTGATGTATGAGATGTTCATGCTATTGTAATAGGAATCACAACTTACATGTCGATGAGTATGACGGTGACAGGATGATCATGGAGCCCCAAGATGGAGATCAAAGGAGCTATGTGATATTGGCCATATCATGTCACTATTATTATTTGATTGCATGTGATGTTTATCATGTTTTGCATCTTGTTTGCTTAGAACGACGGTAGTAAATAAGATGATCCCTCATAATAATTTCAAGAAAGTGTTCCCCCTAACTGTGCACCGTTGCTACAGTTCGTTGTTTCGAAGCACCACGTGATGATCGGGTGTGATAGATCCTTACGTTCACATACAACGGGTGTAAGACAGATTTACACACGCAATACACTTAGGTTGACTTGACGAGCCTAGCATGTGCATAGACATGGCCTCGGAACACAGAAGACCGAAAGGTCGAGCATGAGTCGTATAGAAGATACGATCAACATGAAGATGTTCACCGACGTTGACTAGTCCGTGTCACGTGATGATCGGACACGGCCTAGCCAACTCGGATCATGTTATACTTAGATGACTAGAAGAGGGATGTCTATCTAAGTGGGAGTTCATTAATAAATTGATTAGATGAACTTAATTATCATGAACTTAGTCTAAAATCTTTTCAATATGTCTTGTAGATCAAATGGCCAACGTTGTATTCAATTTCAACGCGTTCCTAGAGAAAACCAAGCTGAAAGACGATGGCAGCAACTATACGGACTGGGTCCGGAACCTGAGGATCATCCTCATAGCTGCCAAGAAAGATTATGTCCTACAAGCACCGCTAGGTGATCCACCCGTCCCACAGAACCAAGACGCTATGAACGCTTGGCAGACACGTACTGATGACTACTCCCTCGTTCAGTGCGGCATGCTTTACAGCCTAGAGCCGGGGCTCCAAAAGCGTTTTGAGAGACATGGAGCATATGAGATGTTCGGAGAGCTGAAAATGGTTTTCCAAGCTCATGCCCGGGTCGAGAGATATGAAGTCTCCGACAAATTCTTCAGCTGTAAGATGGAGGAAAATAGTTCTGTCAGTGAGCACATACTCACTATGTCTGGGTTACATAACCGCTTGACTCAGCTAGGAGTTAATCTCCCGGATGATGCGGTCATTGACAGAATCCTCCAGTCGCTTCCACCAAGCTACAAGAGCTTTGTGATGAACTTCAATATGCAGGGGATGGAAAAGACCATTCCTGAAGTATTTGCAATGCTGAAATCAGCAGAGGTAGAAGTCAGGAAGGAACATCAAGTGTTGATGGTCAATAAAACCACTAAGTTCAAGAAGGGCAAGGGTAAAAAGAACTTTGAGAAGGACGGCAAGGAAGTTGCCGCGCCCGGCAATCAAGCTGCTGGGAAGAAGAAGTCAAAGTATGGACCCAAGCCTGAGACGGAGTGCTTTTATTGCAAAGGGAAGGGTCACTGGAAGCGGAACTGCCCCAAATACTTAGCGGACAAGAAGGCCGGCAAAACAAAAGGTATATGTGATATACATGTAATTGATGTGTACCTTACCAGTACTCGTAGTAACTCATGGGTATTTGATACCGGTGCCGTTGCTCATATTTGTAACTCACAGCAGGAGCTGCAGAATAAACAGAGACTGGTAAAGGACGAGGTGACGATGCGCGTCGGGAATGGTTCCAAGGTCGATGTGATCGCCGTCGGCACGCTACCTCTACATTTACCTACGGGATTAGTTATAAACCTCAATAATTGTTATTTCGTGCCAAGTTTGAGCATGAACATTGTATCGGGATCTCGTTTAATGCGAGATGGCTACTCATTTAAATCTGAGAATAATGGTTGTTCTATTTATATGAGAGATATGTTTTATGGTCATGCTCCGATGGTCAATGGTTTATTCTTAATGAATCTCGAACGTAATATTACACATATTCATAGTGTGAATACCAAAAGATGTAAAGTTGATAATGATAGTCCCACATACTTGTGGCACTGCCGCCTTGGTCACATAGGTATCAAACGCATGAAGAAGCTCCATGCAGATGGACTTTTAGAGTCTCTTGATTATGAATCATTTGACACGTGCGAACCATGCCTCATGGGTAAAATGACCAAGACTCCGTTCTCAGGAACAATGGAGCGAGCAACCAACTTATTGGAAATCATACATACTGATGTGTGCGGTCCAATGAGTGTTGAGGCTCGCGGAGGCTATCGTTATGTTCTCACCCTCACTGATGACTTAAGTAGATATGGGTATGTCTACTTAATGAAACACAAGTCTGAAACCTTTGAAAAGTTCAAGGAATTTCAGAGTGAAGTTGAGAATCAACGTGACAGGAAAATCAAGTTTCTACGATCAGATCGTGGAGGAGAATACTTGAGTCACGAATTTGGCACACACTTAAGAAAATGTGGAATAGTTTCACAACTCACGCCGCCTGGAACACCTCAGCGTAATGGTGTGTCCGAACGTCGTAATCGCACTCTATTAGATATGGTGCGATCTATGATGTCTCTTACCGATTTACCACTATCCTTTTGGGGCTATGCTTTAGAGACTGCCGCATTCACTTTAAATAGGGCACCATCGAAATCCATTGAGACGACACCGTTTGAATTATGGTTTGGGAAGAAACCTAAGCTGTCGTTTCTAAAAGTTTGGGGATGCGATGCTTATGTCAGGAAACTTCAACCTGAAAAGCTCGAACCCAAATCGGAAAAATGCGTCTTCATAGGATACCCAAAAGAAACCATTGGGTATATCTTCTACCTCAGATCCGAAGGCAAGATCTTTGTTGCCAAGAATGGATCCTTTCTGGAGAAAGAGTTTCTCTCGAAAGAAGTAAGTGGGAGGAAAGTAGAACTTGATGAAGTATTACCTCTTGAACCGGAAAATGGCGCAACTCAAGAAAATGTTCCCGAGGCGCCTGCACCGACTAGAGAGGAAGTTATTGATGATGATCAAGATACTTCTGATCAAGCTCCTACTGAAATTCGAAGGTCCACAAGGACACGTTCCGCACCAGAGTGGTACGGCAACCCTGTCTTGGAAATCATGTTGTTAGACAACAGTGAACCTTCGAACTATGAAGAAGCGATGGCAGGCCTGGATTCCGACAAATGGCTAGAAGCCATGAAATCCGAGATAGGATCCATGTATGAAAACAAAGTATGGACTTTGACTGACTTGCCCGTTGAACGGCGAGCCATAGAAAATAAATGGATCTTCAAGAAGAAGACAGACGCGGATGGTAATGTGACCATCTATAAAGCTCGGCTTGTCGCTAAGGGTTATCGACAAGTTCAAGGGATTGACTACGATGAGACTTTCTCACCGGTAGCGAAGCTAAAGTCCGTCCGAATCATGTTAGCAATTGCCGCATTCTACGATTATGAGATATGGCAAATGGACGTCAAAACGGCATTCCTTAATGGTTTCCTTAAGGAAGAGTTGTATATGATGCAGCCGGAAGGTTTTGTCGATCCTAAGAATGCTGACAAGGTGTGCAAGCTCCAACGCTCGATTTATGGGCTGGTGCAAGCATCTCGGAGTTGGAACATTCGCTTTGATGAGATGATCAAAGCGTTTGGGTTTACGCAGACTTATGGAGAAGCCTGCGTTTACAAGAAAGTGAGTGGGAGCTCTGTAGCATTTCTCATACTATATGTAGATGACATACTTTTGATGGGAAATGATATAGAACTCTTGGACAACATCAAGGCCTACTTGAATAAAAGTTTTTCAATGAAGGACCTTAGAGAAGCTGCTTATATATTAGGCATCAAGATCTATAGAGATAGATCGAGACGCCTCATAGGTCTTTCACAAAGCACATACCTTGATAAGATTTTGAAGAAGTTCAAAATGGATCAGTCTAAGAAGGGGTTCTTACCTGTGTTACAAGGTGTGAAATTGAGCTCAGCTCAATGTCCGATCACGGCAGAAGATATAGAAGAGATGAGCGTCATCCCCTATGCATCAGCCATAGGTTCTATTATGTATGCCATGCTGTGTACCAGACCTGATGTAAACCTTGCCGTAAGTTTGGTAGGAAGGTACCAAAGTAATCCCGGCAAGGAACACTGGACAGCGGTCAAGAATATCCTGAAGTACCTGAAAAGGACTAAGGAAATGTTTCTCATTTATGGAGGTGACGAAGAGCTCGTCGTAAAGGGTTACGTCGACGCTAGCTTCGACACAGATCTGGATGACTCTAAGTCACAAACCGGATACGTGTATATGTTGAATGGTGGAGCAGTGAGCTGGTGCAGCTGCAAACAAAGCGTCGTGGCGGGATCTACATGTGAAGCGGAGTACATGGCAGCCTCGGAGGCAGCACATGAAGCTATATGGGTGAAGGAGTTCATCACCGACCTAGGAGTCATACCCAATGCGTCGGGGCCAATCAAACTCTTTTGTGACAACACTGGAGCTATTGCACTTGCCAAGGAGCCCAGGTTTCACAAGAAGACAAGGCACATCAAGCGTCGCTTCAACTCCATTCGTGAAAATGTTCAAGATGGAGACATAGAGATTTGTAAAGTACATACGGACCTGAATATAGCAGATCCGTTGACTAAACCTCTCCCCAGGGCAAAACATGATCAACACCAGAATTCCATGGGTGTTCGATTCATCACAATGTAACTAGATTATTGACTCTAGTGCAAGTGGGAGACTGTTGGAAATATGCCCTAGAGGCAATAATAAAAGCATTATTATTATATTTCTTTGTTCATGATAATTGTATTTATTCATGCTATAACTGTATTATCCGGAAATCGTAATACACGTGTGAATACATAGACCATAATATGTCCCTAGTAAGCCTCTAGTTGACTAGCTCGTTGATCAACAGATAGTCATGATTTCCTGGCTATGGACATTGGATGTCATTGATAACGGGATCACATCATTAGGAGAATGATGTGATGGACAAGACCCAATCCTAAAGCATAGCACAAAGATCGTGTAGTTCGTTTGCTAGAGCTTTTCCAATGTCAAGTATCTTTTCCTTTGACCATGAGATCGTGTAACTCCCGGATACCGTAGGAGTGCTTTGGGTGTATCAAACGTCACAACGTAACTGGGTGACTATAAAGGTGCACTACAGGTATCTCCGAAAGTGTCTGTTGGGTTGACACGGATCGAGACTGGGATTTGTCACTCCATATAACGGAGAGGTATCACTGGGCCCACTCGGTAATGCATCATCATTATGAGCTCAAGGTGACCAAGTGTTGATCACGGGATCATGCATTACGGTACGAGTAAAAGTGACTTGCCGGTAACGAGACATTGAACAAGGTATTGGGATACCGACGATCGAGTCTCGGGCAAGTAACATACCGATTGACAAAGGGAATTGTATACGGGGTTGATTAATCCTCGACATCGTGGTTCATCCGATGAGATCATCGTGGAGCATGTGGGAGCCAACATGGGTATCCAGATCCCGCTGTTGGTTATTGACCGGAGAGTCGTCTCGGTCATGTCTGCTTGTCTCCCGAACCCGTAGGGTCTACACACTTAAGGTTCGTGACGCTAGGGTTGTGAAGATATGTATATGCAGTAACCCGAATGTTGTTCGGAGTCCCGGATGAGATCCCGGACGTCACGAGGAGTTCCGGAATGGTCCGGAGGTAAAGAATTATATATAGGAAGTGCTGTTTCGGCCATCGGGACAAGTTTCGGGGTTATCGGTATTGTACCGGGACCACCGGAGGGGTCCCGGGGGCCCACCGGGTGGGGCCACCTGTCCCGGGGGGCCACATGGGCTGTAGGGGGTGCGCCTTGGCCTACATGGGCCAAGGGCACCAGCCCTACTAGGCCCATGCGCCTAGGGTTTCCACCAAGGAGGAGTCCAAGTGGTGGAAGGCACCCCGAGGTGCCTTGGGGGGGAGGGAAACCCTCCCCTGGCCGCCGCACCTAGGAGATCAGATCTCCTAGGCTGCGCACCACCCCCCCTTGGCCCTCCTATATATAGTTGAGGAGAGGGAGGACTTCATACCTCAGCCTTTGGTGCTTCCTCTCTCCCCGTTACGTCTCTCTCTCGTAGTATAGGCGAAGCCCTGCTACTGTGACGCCCTGCATCCACCACCACGCCGTCGTGCTGCTGGATCTTCATCAACCTCTCCTTCCCCCTTGCTGGATCAAGAAAGGAGGAGACGTCTCCCGTCCCGTACGTGTGTTGAACGCGGAGGCACCGTCCGTTCGGTGCTTGATCATCGGTGATTTGAATCACGTCGTGTTCGACTACATCATCCCCGTTCTTTGAACGCTTCCGCTCGCGATCTACAAGGTACGTAGATGCATCCGATCACTCGTTGCTAGATGAACTCCTAGATGGATCTTGGTGAAACCGTAGGAAAATTTTTGTTTTCTGCAACGTTCCCCAACACAAGAGCACTTGTCGGCAAAGCATTCCGGCAAGGTTTCTTCTGGCCAATAGCCCTCCAGGATGCAACTGCACAAGTAACCAAGTGTGAAGCGTGCCAGTTCCATTCCAAGCAGATACACCAGCCAGCTCAAGCTCTCCAGACGATCCCTTTATCCTGGCCATTTTCAGTCTGCGGGCTCGACATCCTCGGCCCCTTTCCCCGAGCTGTCGGGGGCTTTGAGTACTTGTACGTCGCAATCGACAAGTTCACAAAGTGGCCGGAAGTGGAACCAGTGAGGAAGGTGACCGCACAGTCAGCCGTCAAGTTCTTCAGGTCAATTGTTTGCCGCTTCGGGATCCCCAACAGGATAATCACCGACAACGGTACACAATTCACGAGCCGCACCTTCATGCAATACGCCCAAGATCTTGGCGCCCAGATCTGCTTCGCTTCTGTTGCTCACCCGAGAAGCAACGCTCAAGCGGAGAGGGTAAATGCTGAAGTGCTGCGCGGGCTCAAGACCAGAATTTTCGACAGGCTGCACAAGTGCGGAAGGAACTGGATCGAGGAGCTACCGGTGGCTCTTTGGTCGATCAGAACGACGCCAAATCGAGCCACTGGACAGACACCCTTTGCTCTAGTCTATGGAGCAGAGGCAGTTACCCCCACGGAACTCGTATACGGGTCACCTCGAGTGCTCGCTTATGATGATCTCGAGCAAGAGCGGCTGCGACAAGATGACGCGCTGCTCCTTGAGGAAGACCGTCTCCAGGCTGCTGTACACCGCCGGAGGCATTCACATAGAGTCATATTTTTCTTCTAGTATCGAGTTGTAAGTAAATAGAAGTGTGGTGATTTTAATTATTAGAGCATTGTCCCATGTGAGGAAATAAAAAAGGGAGAAAGGCCAAAAAAAGAGGAGGCCCAAAAAAGAAAAAGAAAAATAAGAGAAAAAGAGAGAAGGGACAATGTTACTATCCTTTTTTCCACACTTGTGCTTCAAAGTAGCACCATGATCTTCAAGATAGAGAGTCTCCTATGTTGTCACTTTCATATACTAGTGGGAATTTTTCATTATAGAACTTGGCTTGTATATTCCAACGATGGGCTTCCTCAAAATGCCCTAGGTCCTCATGGGCAAGCAAGTTGGATGCACACCCACTTAGTTTCTTTTTGAGCTTTCATAAACTTATAGCTCTAGTGCATCCGTTGCATGGCAATCCCTACTCACTGACATTGATATCTATTGATGGGCATCTCCATAGCCCGTTGATATGCCTAGTTGATGTGAGACTATCTCCTTCTTTTTTGTCTTCTCCACAACCACCGTCTATTCCACCTATAGTGTTATGTCCATGGCTCACGCTCATGTATTGCGTGAAAGTTGAAAAGGTTTGAGAACATCAAAAGTATGAAACAATTGTTTGGCTTGTCATCGGGGTTGTGCATGATTTGAATATTTTGTGTGATGAAGATGGAGCTTAGCCAGACTATATGATTTTGTAGGGATAAGCTTTCTTTGGCCATGTTATTTTGAGAAGACATAATTATTTTGTTATTATGCTTGAAGTATTATTGTTTTTATGTCAATATTAGAGTTTTGTTTTCAATCTTACGGATCTGAACATTCATGCCACAATAAAGAGAATTACATGGATAAATATGTTAGGTAGCATTCCACATCAAAAATTCTGTTTTTATCATTTACCTACTCGACGACGAGCAGGAATTAAGCTTGGGGATGCTTGATACGTCTCCAACGTATCTATAATTTTTGATTGTTCCATGCTATTATATTATCTATTTTGGATGTTTTATATGCATTAATATGCTATTTTCTATGATTTTTGGGACTAACCTATTAACCTAGAGCCCAGTGCCAGTTTCTGTTTTTCCTTGTTTCGCGGAAAATGAATACCAAATGGAGTCCAAACGGAATAAAACTTCCGCGATGATTTTTCTTGGACCATAAGACACCCAGGAGACTTGGAGTGCAAGTCAGAAGAGCCACGAGGCGGCCCCAAGGGTGGAGGGAGCACCCCCAACCTTGTGGGCCCCTCGGTGACCCCCTGACCTAGATCTTCCTCCTATATATACTCTTATACCCCAAAAACTTCTAGGGGGGCATGAAACCACTTTTCCACCACTGCAACCTTCTGTACACGTGAGATCCCATCTTGTGGCCTTTTCTAGCATCCTACCGGAGGGGGATTCGATCATGGAGGGCTTCTAAATCAACACCATTGCCTCTCCAATGAAGCGTGAGTAGTTTACCTCGGACCTAATCGTCCATAGCTAGTAGCTAGATGGCTTCTTCTCTCTCTTTGATTCTCAATACAAAGCTCTCCTCGATGTTTTTGGAGATCTATTCCATGTAATACTATTTTGTGGTGTGTTTGTCGAAATCCGATGAATTGTGGATTTATGATTAGCTTATCTATGAATATTATTTGAATCTCTTCTGAATTCTTTTATGCAGGATTTGATATCTTTGCAAGTCTCTTCGAACTATTGATTTGGTTTGGCCTACTAGATTGGTTTTTCTTGCAATGGGAGAAGTGCTTAGCTTTGGGTTCAATCTTGCGGTGATCGATCCTAGTGACAGAAGGTGAACCGACACGTATTTTATTGTTGCCATCGAGGATAAAAGGATGGGGTTTTCACCCACTGTAAAATTTTATATCTTGAGAGAAGCCTCTAGTGAAACCTATGGCCCCGGGTCTATTTTCCATCATATAAGTTTCCGATCTACAATTCTAGTTTCCTATTTACTTTCTTTTGCAATATTTTACTTTCCATTCCATAAACCAAAAATACCAAAAATATTACTTTACCGTTTATCCATCTCTATCAGATCTCACTTTGCGAATAATTGTGAAGGGATTGACAACCCCTTTGTCGCGTTGGTTGGAAGTTGGTGTTTGTTTGTGCAGGTATTCGGTGGCTTGTTGTGTTCTCTCCTAGTGGATTGATACCTTGGTTCTCAAAACGGAGGGAAATACTTACGCTAATTTGCTGCATCACCCTTTCCTCTTCAAGGGAAAAACCAACTTATGCTCAAGAGGTAGCAAGATGCTCTACAGGTATCTCCGGAGGTGTTTGTTGGGTTGGCATATATCAAGATTAGGATTTGTCACTGCGAGTATCGGAGAGGTATCTCTGGGCCCACTTGGTAATACACATCATAAGCTTGCAAGCAAATGACTAAGGAGTTGGTCACGAGGTGATGTATTATAGAGTGAGTAAAGAGACTTGCCGGTGACGAGATTGAACTAGGTATAGAGATACCGATGATCAAATCTCAAGAAGTAACATACCGATGGACAAAGGGAATTATGTATGTTGTCATAACAGTTCGACCGATAAAGATCTTCATAGAATATGTAGGAGCCAATACGAGCATCCAGGTTCCGCTATTGGTTATTGACTAGGGAGGTGTCTCAGTCATGTCTACATAGTTCTTGAACCCGTAGGGTCTGCACACTTAACATTCGATGACGATATAGTATTATATGAGTTATGTACGTTTGTGACCGAATGTTGTTCGGAGTCCCGGATGAGATCACGACATGATGAGGAGCTCTGGAATGGTCCAGAGGTAAAGATTGATATATGGGATGATATGGTCCGGTCAAGGGGTAAAGCCCATGGGGCTTTAGGTCGGTGCAAAACCAAACACCGAGGCCCATGGCGTTTGTGCTAGATGCCAAGGATTGTGGCGTCTGGTCCTGGAAGTTCGAGAAGGACTCTTTGTCGTGGAATTGTCACGGCAGATGTCCTTAGTGTCAGGACTTAGTCGCGAGGCCAACGCATGTATGTGGTAGCTTGAGAGGGGTTGAGCCAAATCGAGAGACGCAACACAAGACAAGGGTTTAGACAGCTTCGGGCCCCGGGAAAGATCATCCAGTAATAACCCTACATGCTGTTTGTGGCTAGGTCTCATTATGATCCTGAGGGAATCGCCGGTAGGCCGGTTCTTTATGTCTAGCCCTAAAGATTATCTTCTCCCCCTCTTTGGGGAGCCCTGCCCCTCCTTATATATGTTGAAGGGGCAGTGTCGGGGATATACCCCACGGTGTAAACCGGCCGGAAGTTAACCCGGCCAGACTTGGCGGTTTATCTGAAGACCCCGCTGACACTTGGCGAGTTACTGGCGACCCGCCCTGACCTGGCGGTTTACAAGCAACCCACCTGGTCATTATGACTCACTGGTGATCCGGCGTGCGGGATCGACGGATGACAAGGCCCAAAGCCCAGAAGGCCGGTTCACGTTTAACGGTGGGCCGGTTTAAGAGGAAAGGCATGAGGAACATTATCTTACAAGGAGCTAAGACCTGGACTTGTATCCAGTTTGTATTAGAGATAAACTAGTCCTAATCCTAATAGGACTCCACATGTAAACCGCCCCTTCAACATATATAAGGAGGGGCAGGGCTCCCCAAAAGGGGGACAAGATTCACAAGTTCCACAAGTTGGACAAGTTAGGTTTAGACAATATCTCTCGAGATAGAGCACTCTTGTAACCGTGATCATCATCATCAATATCAATGAAGCAGGATGTAGGCTTTTACCTCCACCGTGAGGGGCCAAACCTGGGTAAAACATCGCGTCTCTCATCCCGCTCAACCCCTCTCAAGCTACCACATAGATGCGTTGGCCTCGCGACTAAGTCCTGACATTAAGGACATCTGCCGTGACAATTCCACGACAGTTGGCGCCCACCGTGGGGCTCACGCATGGTGGTGTTGAGTTCTTGAAGGGATCTTTCCTAGGGATCGAGGAGCTTTCAATTTTCCAGATGAAGAAGAGCCGGTTTGAAAAGATCTACATCAGAAGTTAGAGTTGCGTGCCATGGCGCGTACCTACGATCCGGTGATCTGACGTCAGCAGTGCCAATCCTCCAAACCCTACTGATTCGTGCATACTACTACGATGGGTGCACGTAAGGAAAAGTTGCGATTGTTCCATACGACAAGAAAACAGGAATTGGACTCAGCCTTGAAATCGGCCATGACCCGGAGGAAGACCCAAGGGTGGACACGGACTCAGCCTCCATGGCTGTAACTCACCGTCCAGCTTTACTATTGCTGGCTTCTACCATCGCAGACCAGCCTCGCTGGTTCGCTGGCCTAGACCATGAGCCGCCTCTACCGGACTCCCTGTATCTCCCTGCTGAGACGCCATCTCCATCGCACTCGGGCCATCCAGGCCTTTCCGCTGCCGTCCTTCGCCTCTCCTCACTGAACCGCCATCAATCCGAAACCACCATTGCTCCCAAGGCGCCTTCGCCCTGGCGGACGTCTGTGCCAAGATCGCCACCACACCTTCAGCTCCAAATCGCCGCCCATGAGCCGCCGCACTGCTTTGCTGCGGCAGGTCCAAGCCGCCAAGTCGCCAGCTCCGCTCTCTGCAAACCACGGATCGCGCCTCCCTTGAGTCCCCGCGGTCGACCCGTGCCCAGGCTCTGACTCCGAGTGGCCTCCGCCCCGAGCTGCTCCGACTCGGCCTCACTCTCGTCCCTCCTTGTTCTGCTGCGTTCCCGTGGTCGCGCCGGCACCGTGTCATCGCTGCGTCGCTCTGTCCGCTTGTAAGTCGCCTCCACCGCTATGGCCCGCTCGCCTTCGCGTCATCTCCACGAGCCGGTTATATGAACCGCCGCGGCCCTGTTGGTTCTGCCCGAGCTGCCGCGTCTTGCGCCCCTCTGCTATGGGTTATGGCCATGAGTCGCCCAGGCTTTTACTCCAGTGCGCTCCCCTATAAGTGAAAGAGAAAGAGATAAGAGGAGATTGGTTGGAGGAAAAGTCAAGTGGACAAGTCCTGAGGCTGCCAACATACATCAATCCTAGAGTGGATGTCTGATGTTGATTGAGCAAAGCTAGCTCAGAAGGCTACTAGAAACAAAAGCCAATGGCGGAGGCCTGGCACGGTACTGCAAGTACTATGATACTCATTTATCCAACACATGCCAGGTGCTATCTTTTCTTATTATTTTCAGCATATATTGTTTTCTTCAAGGAACAATTACTTTGTCTGTGTATTTATATATATGCAGGACAATGATTTATCGTTTGCTGTTGGACGGGTGTGCGCAAGCCGCTGCCTGTGCAATTCGATCTACATCAACTTGTCGGGACCGCGCCCACGATTAACTCGCCCGTCCGTGCCGGTTTACGACATCGGTGCCGATCTTCCCCGTCCGCACCAGTTTACAATGCCGCGGCCGATTCATCTATCCGAGCTGCCTCTGATGTTGCGGTCGCTTTTGTCGTCCGTCTCTCGCAGCCTGGTCTACATCAACATACCGGGCCGCACCTATTTGTATGAGCTGTTTATTGAGTATGAGCAAGTCACTGCTTAAGAAGCCAGGTTTTCTTCCAACAAATTGGAGGCAAATTATCATATATTATCAACGGCCGTCTGCAATGGATGGCTCAATGGGCAGGCGCACAAATCGCCGCCACTACAGTTTGGTTAAGCTTGAAACAACCAGTTGGAAGGAACCATTGGCCGAGTTGCTGACACGGTTCATACGGGATCATTTACAACCCGCCGCAGTCACCTCAACCTTCTGTGGATTCACATCGTGCTATCAACACCAATGATATACAAGTTATGCCGGTTTATATCACGGTCAAATATGGAGAATCTCAAGCCAACTCCTCGAGTCACCTTGAGACTTGAGGGCTACAATGATGTGACTTAGCAAACGTTGCCGGTTTTCAGTGAAGTCAAGAACCCCAATACGTTGGAGGGAAAGATAACCCGGTCCCGGATTCACATCGTGCTGTCAGAAGATTTCCGGATTAGAAAGTATAGGACAGTTACAAAATCCTGGCTCAATGAAGAAGTCTCGGGTCATCAGAAAAGGATTCCGGTTTACAATCCGGTACAAGGGAAATTTGTTCTCCGACAAAGCTCTGAAGCTCTCAAATCCGGTTTAAGAATTTCTGTTTCAAAAGGGAATTAACTTCTCGCAAGTTCGAGTTTAAAGCCTGTCAGAAAATTTCCGGCTAAAAATGAAGATTCCGGTTTAAAATCCGGTTCAAGGGAAAGATGTCTCCCACAAAGCTTTGAAGCTCTCAATATCTGGTTCAAGATCCCGGTTCAAGAAGAATTTATCTCTTGCAAAAAGTTAAAAATTGCCAAAGAGGACCTGTTGCCATGTTGCGCGGCTCAAACATGGGTATCCCGCATTACTGGCCTGACATATTATTGATCACATGGGGGCTTCTGCTTCATAAAGCGGGGTCTCTGTTCTTTTACATCATGTGTGGTTACACGGAGTTGTTCTAAAGCGGCCTCCGGTTTACCCCTTGAGTTTGCTTTTTAAAAGCATCGTGTTATATCACTTGGAGGATTGGTCGTGTCCGAACCAATACCATACCTCTTGATAGGCGAGAGCCACCAGATCACTTGGGGACTTGGTCACGTCTGAACCACTCATGCCTCTTGATCGGCCTAAGGCCACAGAATCACTTGGGGGCTTGGTCGAATCCGAACCATCGCCATGCCACTTGGTCGGCATAAATGCCACGGTTTCATTTGGGGACCTGGCTGACTAGAACCATAGTTACATCTAACGGGAGCTTGGTCGTGTTCAGCCATGGTAACGCCATTTGATCAGCTCAAATAAACCTTTTTTGCAAACGGTTTTGTCGTTGCTTTTGCTTCGCACTTTTCTTTGAAAGATTTTTCTTTCTTTTTATTGCATTTTTTAAACCGACAAAGTTTTCAACCAATCAATTGACGGAACACAGTTCACGTCAATCCGGAGACTATTTGCCCGGTTTGATCCTTGCTGTTAACATCCTCTTATGGAGTAAACCGGTGTTTATCAACCCGGCTCGACCTTCAACTACAAGTTGTCAGTACATGACCAATTATAATCCGGCGATTATTAACCCGGTCCGGTTCGACTACAAGTCGCCAGTATTATATATGGATAATCCGGTGTCTATCACAGCCCGACACGGTTTTATCATAAACCGGCACAATATGGAAGGAGTTATCATTACTCAAGATTGGGGTTATCACTCTTACTACAAAAAGTTGGTAAAACCAACAATGTGATTCAATGTCACAGGTATGATATATTTCATATTTGATTATTCTTAAGTGCATCCTTGGTTATAAACCCAGGTTATATGTTGGGCATTATGACCCGTCCGGCGGTAAACCGCCAGGACACTTTAAACTTGTTGTATGCAGAAACAGGTTTGTTAAACCGGCCTGGCTTTGGACTATAAGTCGCCAGTATATATATATATATATATATATATATATATATATATATATATATATATATATATTTGGATTGCGCCATTGGAATCATGCGCTTATAAATCATTGGGTTATATTATTCAAATAGCCAATTTTGGCTGAATTTTCATTATGATATTGAATGAATAAGGTTTTCACCGGATTATATTATCTTGAATAGCCAACATGGCTGGATTTTTATGGTTATCAATAACCACTATTATGATTAAGGTTTTCAAAGTCGCTTCAGCGCAATGGCTATTATTTTATCAATGGATATGATTTATTCTACAATTGAAGGAATAGTCCCGAGTTGCTGCAGGCTTACGACCCGGTACTTGGGGGCTACATTATTCAAATTGAGATTACATGCAAGTCTCATGTCGCTGCAAGCATGCACCATGACACTTGGGGGCTAATGCAAAGTCATTTTTACTAGTCTTATTGAAGACCGGACTCATTATATTATAATGAGCCGGCCCTTGGGGGCTACCAATTGCTCCTGTCAACAATTCAAGGTACACAAGTTTTCGTCCATAATATTGAAGAATCGATTGCTCAGTTGGTAAAGCACAAAGCTCTTAACCTTGTGGACGTGGGTTCAAGCCCTATGATGGAAGCTACATTATAATATGTTATTTTCATTAAAGTATATATATCAAGTCCTGGTTCAGTATTATCTTACTAAGCCGGCCCTTGGGGGCTACACGTTGCTGTTCAAAGTTTACAAGATTATATTTACAAAGTCCCTGCTCATTATTGCATAATGACCCGGCCCTTGGGGGCTACACTGGTTGAAGTTTTTATGAGCATCAAGCAATTACAAGTCCCAGGTTGCTGCAAGCATGACAACCCGACACTTGGGGGCTACATATATGGAGTATTCAGTTTTGAGATGAACAAACCAGATTTCTTCAAGGTTGAAACACTTATTGGAGCAAGTCTTAAGTTATCACTATGTTCTCCTCTTAAGACTTGGGGGCTACAGGTATTATGCATATAAAGGAGGAATATCTTCATTTTATCAATTTTGAGCAAATCAGGAAGATCAATTACATAACCCGGTGTCGACAACAATTATGACCCGGCGCCATCAATATTTATAAACCGGCCATTTTGGTAATATTAAACCGGCAAGTTTTATATCTTCAAACCGGCTGGATATCAGACCAATGTTGGCAAATTGATTATGAAGCTGGTCTATTGACACGGATTTCCCAGAAGGAGGAAATAACAAGGACTTAAGGATGATCAGGTACCGGTTTACAAAAATTCTTAACCCGGAGCATAACCTGTCAAATTTGTTCTTTTGTTTATTTTGCAGCATAAGTTTACCATGAATAAATCCAAGCTAAACTTGGGGGTTAATGTCGGGGATATACCCCGCGGTGTAAACCGGCCGGACTTGGCGGTTTATCTGAAGACCTCGCTAACACTTGGCGAGTTACTGGTGACCCGCCCTGACCTGGCGGTTTACAAGCAACCCACCTGGTCATTATGACTCACTGGTGATCCGGCATGCGGGATCGACGGATGACAAGGCCCAAAGCCCAGAAGGCTGGTTCATGTTTAACGGTGGGCCGGTTTAAGAGGAAAGGCATGAGGAACATTATCTTACAAGGAGCTAAGACCTGGACTTGTATCTGGTTTGTATTAGAGATAAACTAGTCCTAATCCTAATAGGACTCCACATGTAAACCGCCCCTTCAACATATATAAGGAGGGGCAGGGCTCCCCAAAAGGGGGACAAGATTCACAAGTTCCACAAGTTGGACAAGTTAGGTTTAGACAATAGCTCTCGAGATAGAGCACTCTTGTAACCGTGATCATCATCATCAATATCAATGAAGCAGGATGTAGGCTTTTACCTCCACCGTGAGGGGCCGAACCTGGGTAAAACATCACGTCTCTCGTCCCGCTCAACCCCTCTCAAGCTACCACATAGATGCGTTGGCCTCGCGACTAAGTCCTGACATTAAGGACATCTGTCGTGACAATTCCACGACAGGCGGGTTACATGTGGAGTCCTAGTAGGACTAGGACTAATCTATCCTTTCTTCACAAGTTGAATACAAGTCCAGGTCTTGCTTCCTCGTAAAGGAAATATTCGTCATCCCTTTCCTCTTAAGCCGGCCCACCAGAGTATAAGCCGGCCTGCTGGGCCTTGGGCCTTGTCGTCCGTCTGATCCGCCCGCCGGGTCTCCAGTGAGTCATAATATCCCGGCGGGTTACATGTAAACCGCCATGTCCGGGCGGATTGCCAGTGAGTCGCCAAGCTCCAGCCAGGTCTCTGGTGAGTCGCTAAGCCCGGCCTGGTCATAATTCCGGCCAGGTCATACCGCGGGGTATATCCCCGACACTCTTCCTTACGGGAAAACCCGACTTTGAGGAGGCTCTTTCTCCAAGTTACGACCCCAGGGCTCAACATATAAATAGAGGGGCAGGGCTAGCACCTGGAAGACATTAAGAATCACCAAGTCGTGTGCCAGCAACCCCGTCCCCTCTAGTTTATCCTCCATCACAATTTCCGTTGTGCTTGGCGAAGCCCTATGGAGATTCTTATTCACCAACACCGTCGTGCTGCCGGAACTCATCTACTACTTCCCCATCTTGTTGGATCAAGAAGGCGAGGATGTCATCGAGCTGAACGTGTGCTAGACGTGGAGGTGTCATACGTTCAGTACTTGATCAGGACGGATCATGAAGGTGTACGACTACATCAACCGCGTTGATAAACGCTTCGGCTTTGCGATCTTCAAGGATATGAAGATGCTCTCCCCCTCTCATAGCTATGCATCTCCATGGATAGTGTTGGGCAGCGCGGTAATTTCAAAAAAAAATCCTATGCACACACAAGATCCATCTAGGTGATCCATAGCAACGAGAGGGGAGAGTGTTGTCTACGTACCCTCGTATACCAAAAGCGGAAGCGTTATGACAACGCAGTTAATGTAGTCGTACGTCTTCACAATCCGACCTATCCTAGCACTGAAGGTACTGCACCTCCGTGATCTGCACACGTTCAGCTCGGTGACGTCCCACGAACTCTAGATCCAGCTGAGGTTGAGGGATAGTTTCGTCAGCACGACGGCGTGATGACGGTGATGATGAAGCTACCGGCGCAGGGCTTCGCCTAAGCACTACAACGATATGACCGAGGTGGAATTCTGTGGAGGGGGCACCGCACACGGCTAAACAATCAACTTGTGTGTCTATGGGGTGCCCCCCTCCCCCGTATATAAAGGAGTGGAGGAGGGGGAAGGACGGCCCTCTCATGGCGCGCCCAAGGGGGGGTCCTACTCCCGGTGGGAGTAGGATTCCCCCTTCCCTAGTTGGAGTAGGAGAGGAAGGAAGGAGCAGAGAGGGAGAAGGAAAGGGGGGCCGGCCCCCCACCCCAATTTAGATTGGGCTTGGGGGGCGCGCCCCCACCTTGGCCGCCTCCTCCTCTTTCCCACTAAGGCCCATACACTCCCCGGGGGGTTCCGGTAACCCCCCGGTTCTCCGGTAAATGCCCGAACTCACTCAGACCATTCCGATGTCCAAACATAGCCTTCTAATTTATTGATCTTTATGTCTCGGCCATTTCGAGACTCCTCGTCATGTCCATGATCATATACGGGACTCCGAACTACCTTCGGTACATCAAAACACATAAACTCATAATACCGATCGTCACCGAATTTTAAGCGTGCGGACCCTACGGGTTCGAGAACTATGTAGACATGACCGAGAATCATCTCTGGTCAATAACCAATAGAGAAACCTAGATGCTCATATTGGTTCCCACATATTCTACGAAGATCTTTATCGGTCAAACCGCATAACAACATATGTTGTTCCCTTTGTCATCGGTATGTTACTTGCCCGAGATTCGAACATCGGTATCTCAATACCTAGTTCAATCTCGTAACCGACAAGTCTATTTACTCGTTCTGTAATGCATCATCCCGCAACTAACTCATTAGTCACATTGCTTGCAAGGCTTATAGTGATGTGCATTACCGAGAGGGCCCATAGATACCTCTCCGACAATCGGAGTGACAAATCCTAATCTCGATCTATGCCAACTCAACAAACACCATCGGAGACACCTGTAGAGCATCTTTATAATCACCCAGTTACGTTGTGACGTTCGATAGCACACTAAGTGTTCCTCCGGTATTCGGGAGTTGCATAATCTCATAGTCATAGGAACATGTATAAGTTATGAAGAAAGCAATAGCAACAAACTAAACGAACATCGTGCTAAGCTAACGGATGGGTCAAGTCAATCACATCATTCTCTAATGATGTGATCCCGTTCATCAAATGACAACTCTTGTCCATGGCTAGGAAACTTAACCATCTTTGATTAATGAGCTAGTCAAGTAGAGGCAGACTAGTGAAACTTTGTTTGTCTATGTATTCACACATGTACTAAGTTTCCGGTGAATACAATTCTAGCATGAATAATAAACATTTATCATGATATAAGGAAATATAAATAACAACTTTATTATTGCCTCTAAGGAATATTTCCTTCAGTCTCCCACTTGCACTAGAGTTAATAATCTAGATTACATTGTAACGATTCTAACATCCATGGAGTATTGGTGTTGATCATGTTTTGCTCGTGAGAGAGGCTTAGTCAACGGGTCTGCAACATTCAGATCCGTATGTATCTTGAAAATCTCTATGTCTCCCTCCTTGACTTGGTCGTGGATGGAATTAAAGCGTCTCTTGATGTGCTTGGTTCTCTTGTGAAATCTGGATTCCTTTGTCAAGGCAATTGCACCAGTATTGTCACAAAAGATTTTCATTGGACCCGATGCACTAGGTATGACACCTAGATCGGATATGAATTCCTTCATTTGCACTATGTACTCCGCTGCACACGTAGATTCCGCCATGATGCTTTGCTTGGAACTGCACCAACTAACAACTCCACCATTCAATAAAAATACGTGTCCGATTTGCGATTTAGAGTCATCGGGATCAGTGTCAAAGCTTGCATCGATGTAACTGTTTACGACGAGCTCTTTGTCACCTCCATAAACGAGAAACATATCCTTAGTCCTTTTCAGGTATTTCAAGATGTTCTTGACCGTTGTCCAGTGATCCACTCCTGGATTACTTTGGTACCTCCCTGCTAAACTAATAGCAAGGCACATATCAGGTCTAGTACACAGCATTACATACATGATAAAACCTATGGCTGAAGCATAGGGAATGACCTTCATTTTCTCTCTATCTTCTGCAGTGGTCGGGCGTTGAGTCTGACTCAACTTCATACCTTGTAACATAGGCAAGAACCCCTTCTTTGCTTGATCCATTTTGAACTTCTTCAAAACTTTATCAAGGTATGTGCTTTGTGAAAGTCCAATTAAGTGTCTTGATCTATCTCTATAGATCTTGATGCCCAATATATAAGCAGCTTCTCTGAGGTCTTTCATTGAAAAATTCTTATTCAAGTATCCTTTTATGCTATTCAGAAATTCAGTATCATTTCCGATCAACAATATGTCATCCACATATAATATCAGAAATGCTACAGAGCTCCCACTCACTTTCTTGTAAATGCAGGCTTCTCCAAAAGTTTGTATAAAACCATATGCTTTGATCACACTATCAAAGCATATATTCCAGCTCCGGGATGCTTGCACCAGTCCATAAATGGATCGCTGGAACTCACATACTTTGTTAGCACCTTTTGGATCGACAAAACCTTCTGGTTGCATCATATACAACTCTTCTTTAAGATATCCATTAAGGAATGCAGTTTTGACATCCATTTTCCAAATTTCATAATCATAAAATGCGGCAATTGCTAACACGATTCGGACGGACTTAAGCATCGCTACGGGTGAGAAGGTCTCATCGTAGTCAACTCCTTGAACTTGTCGAAAACCTTTCGCAACAAGTCGAGCTTTGTAGATAGTAACATTACCGTTAGCGTCGGTCTTCTTCTTGAAGATCCATTTATTTTCTATGGCTTTCCGATCATTGGGCAAGTCAACCAAAGTCCACACTTTGTTCTCATACATCGATCCCATCTCAGATTTCATGGCCTCAAGCCATTTTGTGGAATTTGGGCTCATCATCGCTTCCTCATAGTTTGTAGGTTCGTCATGGTCAAGTAACATGACCTCCAGAACATGATTACCGTACCACTCTGGTGCGAATCTTACTCTGGTTGACCTACGAGGTTTGGTAGTAACTTGATCAGAAGTTTCATGATCATCATCATTAGCTTCCTCACTAGTTGGTGTAGGAATCACTGGAACTGACTTATGTGATGTACTACTTTCAAACTCGAGAGAAGGTACAATTACCTCATCAAGTTCTACTTTCCTCCCAGTCACTTCTTTCAAGAGAAACTCCTTCTCTAGAAAGGATCCATTCTTAGTGTAGGGGAACGTAGTAATTTCAAAAAAATTCCTACGCACACCCAAGATCATGGTGATGCATAGCAACGAGTGGGGAGAGTGTGATCTACGTACCCTTGTAGATCGACAACGGAAGCGTCAGCACAATGTGGTTGATGTAGTCGTACGTCTTCACGGTCCGACCGATCCAAGCACCGTTACTCCGGCACCTCCGAGTTCTTGGCACACGTTCAGCTCGATGACGATCCCCGGGCTCCGATCCAGCAAAACTTCGGGGATGAGTTCCGTTAGCATGACGGCGTGGTGACGATCTTGATGTTCAACCGTCGCAGGGCTTCGCCTAAGCACTGCTATAATATGACCGAGGTGTAATATCGTGGAGGGGGGCACCGCACACGGCTAAGGAACGATCACGAAAATCAACTTGTGTGTTCTAGGGTGCCCCCCTGCCCCCGTATATATAGGAACCAAGGGGAGGGGGCGGCCGGCCAAGGAGGGCGCGCCAAGGGGGGGTCCTACTCCCACTGGGAGTAGGACTCCCTTATTTCCTAGTTGGATAAGGAGAAGGGGAAAGAGGAGGAAGAGGGAAAGGAAAAGGGGGGGCGCCGCCCCCCTTCCCTTGTCCTATTCAGACTAGGAAGGGGAGGGGCGCGCGGCCACCTCTTGCCTCCTTTCCTCTTCTCCCTTAAGGCCCATGTAGGCCCAATAACCCCCGAGGGGTTCCGGTAACCCCCCCGGTACTCCGGTAAAATCCCGATTTCACCCGGAACGATTCCGATATCCAAATATAGGCTTCCAAGATATCGATCTTTATGTCTCGACCATTTCGAGACTCCTCGTCATGTCCATGATCACATCCGGGACTCCGAACAACCTTCGGTACATCAAAATACATAAACTCATAATGAAACTGTCATCGTAACGTTAAGCGTGCGGACCCTACAGTTCGAGAACAATGTAGACATGACCGAGACACATCTCCGGTCAATAACCAATAGCGGAACCTGGGTTCTCATATTGGTTCCTACATATTCTACGAAGATCTTTATCGGTCAGACCGCATAACAACATACGTTGTTCCCTTCGTCATCAGTATGTTACTTGCCCGAGATTCGATCGTCGGTATCCAATACCTAGTTCAATCTCGTTACTGGCAAGTCTCTTTACTCGTTCCGTAATACATCATCTCGCAACTAACTCATTAGTTGCAATGCTTGCAAGGCTTATGTGATGTGCATTACCGAGAGGGCCCAGAGATACCTCTCCGACAATCGGAGTGACAAATCCTAATCTCGAAATACGCCAACCCAACATGTACCTTTGGAGACACCTGTAGAGCACCTTTATAATCACCCATTTACGTTGTGATGTTTGGTAGCACACAAAGTGTTCCTCCGGCAAACGGGAGTTGCATAATCTCATAGTCATAGGAACATGTATAAGTCATGAAGAAAGCAATAGCAACATACTAAACGATCGGGTGCTAAGCTAATGGAATGGGTCATGTCAATCAGATCATTCACCTAATGATGTGATCCCGTTAATTAAATAACAACTCCTTGTTCATGGTTAGGAAACATAACCATCTTTGATTAACGAGCTAGTCAAGTAGAGGCATACTAGTGACACTCTGTTTGTCTATGTATTCACACATGTATTATGTTTCCGGTTAATACAATTCTAGCATGAATAATAAACATTTATCATGATATAAGGAAATAAATAATAACTTTATTATTGCCTCTAGGGCATATTTCCTTCAGTCTCCCACTTGCACTAGAGTCAATAATCTAGTTCACATCGCCATGTGATTCAACACTAAGAGTTCACATCACCATGTGATTAACACCCATAGTTCACATCGTCATGTGACCTATACCCAAAGGGTTTACTAGAGTCAATAATCTAGTTCACATCATTTATGTGATTAACACCCAAAGAGTACTAAGGTGTGATCATGTTTTGCTTGTGAGATAATTTTAGTCAACGGGTCTGTCACATACAGATCCGTAAGTATTTTGCGAATTCTATGTCTACAATGCTCTGCACGGAGCTACTCTAGCTAATTGTTCTTACTTTTAATATGTATCTAGATCGAGACTTAGAGTCATCCAGATCTGTGTCAAAACTTGCATCAACGTAACTTTTTACGATGAACCTTTTGTCACCTCCATAATCGAGAAATATTTCCTTATTCCACTAAGGATAATTTTAACCAATGTCCAGTGATATACTCTTAGATCACTATTGTACTCCCTTGCTTAACACAGTGTAGGGTATACAATAGATCTGGTACACATCATGGCATACTTTATAGAACCTATGGCTGAGGCATAGGGAATGACTTTCATTCTCTTTCTATCTTCTGCCGTGGTCGGGCTTTGAGTCTTACTCAATTTCATACCTTGTAACACAGCCAAGAACTCTTTCTTTGACTGTTCCATTTTTGAACTACTTCAAAATATTATCAAGGTATGTACTCATTGAAAAAACTTATCAAGCGTCTTGATCTATCTCTATAGATTTTGATGCTTAATATGTAAGCAGCTTCACCGAGGTCTTTCTTTGAAAAACTTCTTTCAAAACACTCCTTTATGCTTTGCAGAATAATTCTACATTATTTCCGATCAACAATATGTCATTCACATATACTTATCAGAAATGCTGTAGTGCTCCCACTCACTTTCTTGTAAATACAGGCTTCACCGCAAGTCTGTATAAAACTATATGCTTTGATCATACTATCAAAGCGTTTATTCCAACTCCGAGAGGCTTGCACCAGTCCATAAATGGATTGCTGGAGCTTGCACACTTTGTTAGCTCCTTTTGGATCGACAAAACCTTCCGGCTGCATCATATACAACTCTTCTTCCAGAAATCCATTCAAGAATGCAGTTTTGACATCCATTTGCTGGATTTCATAAAATGCGGCAATTGCTAACATGATTCGGACAGACTTAAGCATAGATACGAGTGAGAAACTCTCATCATAGTCAACACCTTGAACTTGTCGAAAACCTTTTTGCGACAATTCTAGCTTTGTAGATAGTAACACTACTATCAGCGTTCGTCTTCCTGTTGAAGATCCGTTTAATCTCAATGGCTCGCTGATCATTGGGCAAGTCAATCAAAGTCCATACTTTGTTCTCATACATGGATCTCATCTCAGATTTCATGGCCTCAAGCCATTTCGCGGAATCTAGGCTCATCATCACTTCCTCATAGTTCGCAAGTTCGTCATGGTCTAGTAACATGACTTCTAGAACAGGATTAACGTACCACTTTGGTGCGGATATCACTCTGGTTTACCTACGAGATTCGGTATTAACTTGATCTGAAGTTACATGATCATCATCATTAGTCTTCCTCACTAATTGGTGTAGTAGTCACGGGAACAGATTTCTTGTGATGAACTACTTTTCAATAAGGGAGAAGGTACAATTACCTTATCAAGTTCTACTTTCCTCCCACTCACTTCTTTCAAGAGAAACTCCTTCTCTAAAAAAACTCCGAATTTAGTAAAAGTATTGCCTTCGGATTTGTGATAGAAGGTGTACCCAACAGTCTCCTTTGGGTATCCTATGAAGACATATTTCTCCGATTCGGGTTTGAGCTTATTAGGATGAAACTTTTTCATATAAGCATCACAATCCCAAACTTTAAGAAATGACAACTTTGGTTTCTTGCCAAACCACAGTTCAGATTGTGTCGTCTCAACGGACTTAGATGGTGCCCTTTTAAACGTGAATGCAGCTGTCTTTAATGCATAACCCCAAAACAATAGTGGTAGATCGATAAGAGACATCATAGATCGCACCATATCTAATAAAGTACGGTTATGATGTTCGGACACACCATTATGCTGTGGTGTTCCAGGTGGCGTGAGTAATGAAACTATTTCACATTGTTTTAACTGAAGGCCAAACTCGTAACTCAAATATTTTACCTCTGCGATCATATCGTAGAAACTTTTATTTTCTTGTTACGATGATTCTCCACTTCACTCTGAAATTCTTTGAACTTTTCAAATATTTCAAACTTGTGTTTCATTAAGTAGATATACCCATATCTGCTCAAATCATCTGTGAACGTCAGAAAATAATGATACCCGCCGCGAGCCTTAACACTCATCGGATCTCATACATCAGTATGTATTATTTCCAATAAGTCAGTTGCTCGCTCCATAGTTCCGGAGAACGGCGTTTTAGTCATCTTGCCCATGAGGCATGGTTCGCAAGCATCAACTAATTCATAATCAAGTGATTCCAAAAAACCCATCAGCATGGAGTTTCTTCATGCGCTTTACACCAATATGACCTAAACGTCAGTGCCACAAATAAGTTGCACTATCATTATTAACTTTGCATCTTTTGGTTTCAATATTATGATTATGTGTATCACTACGATCGAGATCCAACGAACTATTTTCATTGGGTGTGTAACCATATAAGGTTTTATTCATGTAAACAGAACAACAATTTATTCTCTTACTTAAATGAATAACCGTATTACAATAAACATGATCAAATCATATTCATGCTCAACGCAAACACCAAATAACACTTATTCAGGTTCAACACTAATCCCGAAAGTATAGGGAGTGTGCGATGATGATCATATCAATCTTGGAACCACTTCCAACACACATCGTCACTTCACCCTTAACTAGTCTCTGTTTATTCTGCAACTCCCGTTTCGAGTTACTAATCTTAGCAACTAAACCAGTATCAAATACTGAGGGGTTGCTATAAACACTAGTAAAGTACACATCAATAACATGTATATCAAATATACTTATGTTCACTTTGCCATCCTTCTTATCTGCCAATCACTTGGGGTAGTTCTGCTTCCAGTGACCAGTCCCTTTGCAGTAGAAACACTTAGTCTCAGGCTTAGGACCAGACTTGGGCTTCTTCACTTGAGCAGCAACTTGCTTGCTGTTCTTCTTGAAGTTCCCCTTCTTCCCTCTGCCCTTTTCTTGAAACTAGTGGTCTTGTCTACCATCAACACTTGATGTTTTTCTTGATTTCTACCTTCGTCAATTTCCGCATTACGAAGAGCTTGGGAATCGTTTTCGTTATCCCTTGCATATCATAGTTCATCACGAAGTTCTACTAACTTGGTGATGGTGACTAGAGAATTCTGTCAATCACTATCTTATCTGGAAGATTAACTCCCACTTGATTCAAGCGATTGTAGTACTCAGACAATCTGAGCACATGCTCACTAGTTGAGCGATTCTCCTCCATCTTTTAGCTATAGAACTTGTTGGAGACTTCATATCTCTCAACTCGGGTATTTGCTTGAAATATTAACTTCAACTCCTGGAACATCTCATATGCTCCATGATGTTCAAAACGTCTTTGAAGTCCCGATTCTAAGCCATTAAGCATGGTGCACTAAACTATCAAGTAGTCATCATATTGAGCTAGCCAAACGTTCATAACGTCTGCATCTGCTCCTGCCATAGGTCCGTCACCTAGCGGTGCATCAAGTACATAATTCTTCTGTGCAGCAATGAGGATAAACCTCAGATCACGGATCCAATCCGCATCATTGCTACTAACATCTTTCAACACAATTTTCTCTAGGAACATATCAAAATAAACACAGGGAAGCAACAACGCGAGCTATTGATCTACAACATAATTTGCAAAATACTACCAGGACTAAGTTCATGATAATTTTAAGTTCAATTAATCATATTACTTAAGAACTCCCACTTAGATAGACATCCCTCTAATCCTCTAAGTGATTACGTGATCCAAATCAACTAAACCATGTCCGATCATCACGTGAGATGGAGTAGTTTCATTGGTGAACATCGCTATGTTGATCATATCTGCTATATGATTCACGCTCGACCTTTCGATCTCCGTGTTCCGAGGCCATATCTGTATATGCTTGGCTCGTCAAGTATAACCTGAGTATTCTGCGTGTGCAACTATTTTGCACCCGTTGTATTTGAACGTAGAGCCTATCACACCCGATCATCACGTGGTGTCTCAGCACGAAGAACTTTCGCAACGGTGCATACTCAGGGAGAACACTTCTTGATAATTAGTGAGAGATCATCTTATAATGCTACCGTCAATCAAAGCAAGATAAGATGCATAAAAGATAAACATCACATGCAATCAATATAAATGATATGATATGACCACCATCATCTTGTGCTTGTGATCTCCATCTTTGAAGCACCGTCATGATCACCATCGTCACCGGCGCGACACCTTGATCTCCATCGTAGCATCGTTGTCGTCTTGCCAATCTTATGCTTCCACGACTATCGCTACCGCTTAGTGATAAAGTAAAGCATTACAGCGCGATTGCATTGCATACAATAAAGCGACAACCATATGGCTCCTGCCAGTTGCCGATAACTCGGTTACAAAACATGATCATCTCATACAATAAAATTTAGCATCATGTCTTGACCATATCACATCACAACATGCCCTGCAAAAACAAGTTAGACGTCCTCTACTTTGTTGTTGCAAGTTTTACGTGGATGCTACGGGCTTAAGCAAGAACCAATCTTACCTATGCATCAAAACCACAACGATAGTTTGTCAAGTTGGTGTTGTTTTAACCTTCGCAAGGACCGGGCGTAGCCACACTCGGTTCAACTAAAGTTGGAGAAACTGTCACCCGCAAGCCACCTATGTGCAAAGCACGTCGGGAGAACCGGTCTCGCGTAAGCGTACGCGTAATGTCGGTCCGGGCCACTTCGTCCAACAATACCGCCGAACCAAAGTATGACATGTTGGTAAGCAGTATGACTTATATCGCCCACAACTCACTTGTGTTCTACTCATGCAAATAACATCAACATATAAAACCTAGGCTCGGATGCCACTGTTGGGGAACGTAGTAATTTCAAAAAATTTCCTACGCACACGCAAGATCATGGTGATGCATAGCAACGAGTGGGGAGAGTGTGATCTACGTACCCTTGTAGATCGACAACGGAAGCATCAGCACAACGTGGTTGATGTAGTCGTACGTCTTCACGGTCTGACCGATCCAAGCACCGTTACTCCGGCACCTCCGAGTTCTTGGCACACGTTCAGCTCGATGACGATCCCCGGGCTCCGATCCAGCAAAACTTCGGGGATAAGTTTCCTCAGCACGACGGCGTGGTGGCGATCTTGATGTTCAACCGTCATAGGGCTTCGCCTAAGCACTGCTACAATATGACCAAGGTGTAATATCATGGAGGGGGCACCGCACACGGCTAAGGAACGATCACGAAGATCAACTTGTGTGTTCTAGGGTGCCCCCTGCCCCCGTATATAAAGGAACCAAGGGGAGGGGGCGGCCGGCCAAGGAGGGCGCGCCAAGGGGGAGTCCTACTCCCACTGGGAGTAGGACTCCCTTCTTTCCTAGTTGGATAAGGAGAAGGGGAAAGAGGAGGAAGAGGGAAAGGAAAAGGGGGGGGGCGCCGCCCCCCTTCCCTTGTCCTATTCGGACTAGGAAGGGGAGGGGCGCGCGGCCACCTCTTGCCTCCTTTCCTCTTCTCCCTTAAGGCCCATGTAGGCCCAATAACCCCCCGGGGGGTTCCGGTAACCCCCCGGTACTCCGGTAAAATCCCGATTTCACCCAGAACGATTCCGATATCCAAATATAGGCTTCCAATATATCAATCTTTATGTCTCGACCATTTCGAGACTCCTCGTCATGTCCATGATCACATCCGGGACTCCGAACAACCTTCGGTAGATCAAAATACATAAACTCATAATGAAACTGTCATCGTAATGTTAAGCGTGCGGACCCTACGGTTCGAGAACAATGTAGACATGACCGAGACACGTCTCCGGTCAATAACCAATAGCGGAACCTGGATGCTCATATTGGTTCCTACATATTCTACGAAGATCTTTATCGGTCAGACCGCACAACAACATACGTTGTTCCCTTCGTCATTGGTATGTTACTTGCCCGAGATTCGATCGTCGGTATCCAATACCTAGTTCAATCTCATTACCGGCAAGTCTCTTTACTCGTTCCGTAATACATCATCTCGCAACTAACTCATTAGTTGCAATGCTTGCAAGGCTTATGTGATGTGCATTACCGAGAGGGCCCAGAGATACCTCTCCGACAATCGGAGTGACAAATCCTAATCTCGAAATACGCCAACCCAACATGTACCTTTGGAGACACCTGTAGAGCACCTTTATAATCACCCATTTACGTTGTGACGTTTGGTAGCACACAAAGTGTTCCTCCGGCAAACGGGAGTTGCATAATCTCATAGTCATAGGAACATGTATAAGTCATGAAGAAAGCAATAGCAACATACTAAACGATCGGGTGCTAAGCTAATGGAATGGGTCATGTCAATCAGATCATTCACCTAATGATGTGATCCCGTTAATCAAATAACAACTCCTTGTTCATGGTTAGGAAACATAACCATCTTTGATTAACGAGCTAGTCAAGTAAAGGCATACTAGTGACACTCTGTTTGTCTATGTATTCACACATGTATTATGTTTCCGGTTAATACAATTCTAGCATGAATAATAAACATTTATCATGATATAAGGAAATAAATAATAACTTTATTATTGCCTCTAGGGCATATTTCCTTCACTTAGCAACGAATATCTTGCCTTCAGATCTGTGATAGAAGGTGTACCCAACAGTCTCCTTTGGGTATCCTATGAAGACACATTTCTCCGATTTGGGTTCAAGCTTATCAAGTTGAAGCTTTTTCACATAAGCATCGCAGCCCCAAACTTTAAGAAACGACAACTTGGGTTTCTTGCCAATCCACAGCTCATAAGGTGTCGTCTCAACGGATTTAGATAGTGCCCTATTTAACTTGACTGCTGACGTCTCTAAAGCATAACCCCAAAATGATAGCGGTAAATTAGTAAGAGACATCATAGATCGCATCATATCTAGTAAAGTACGATTACGACGTTTGGACACACCATTACGCTGTGGTGTTCCGGGTGGCGTGAGTTGCAAAGCTATTTCGCATTGTTTCAAATGAAGACCAAACTCGTAACACAAATATTCTCCTCCATGATCAGATCGTAGAAACTTTATTTTCTTGTTACGTTGATTTTCCACTTCACTCTAAAATTCTTTGAACTTTTCAAATGTTTCAGACTTATGTTTCGTCAAGTAGATATACCCATATCTGCTCAAATCATCTATGAAGGTCAGAAAATAGCGATACCCGCCACGAGCATCAACACTCATCGGACCGCATACATCAGTATGTATTATTTCCAATAAGTCTGTTGCTCGTTCCATTGTTCCGGATAACGGAGTCTTAGTCATCTTGCCCATGAGGCATGGTTCGCAAGCATCAAGTGATTCCAAAAGCCCATCAGCATGAAGTTTATTCATGCATTTTACACAAATATGACCTAAACGGCAGTGCCACAAATAAGTTGCACTATCATTATTAAACTTATACCTTTTGGCTTCAATACTATGAACATGTGTATCACTACTATCAAGATTTAGTAAAAATAGACCGCTCATTAACGGTGCATGACCATAAAAGATATTACTCATATAAATAGAACAACCATTATTCTCTGATTTAAATGAATAACCGTCTCGCATCAAACAAGATCCAGATATAATGTTCATGCTTAACGCTGGCACCAAAAACAATTATTCAGGTCTAAAACTAATCCCGAAGGTAGATGTAGAGGTAGTGTGTCGACGCCGATCACATCGACTTTGGAACCATTTCCCACGCGCATCGTCGCCTCGTCCTTAGCCAATCTCCGCTTAATCCGTAGCCCCTGTTTCGATTTGCAAATATTAGCAACAGAACCAGTATCAATTACCCAGGCGCTACTGCCAGCATTAGTAAGGTACACATCAATAACATGTATATCAAATATACCTTTCACTTTGACATCCTTCTTATCCGCCAAATACTTGGGGCAGTTTTGCTTCCAGTGACCAATTCCTTTGTAGTAGAAGCACTCAGTCTCAGGCTTAGGTTCAGACTTGGGCTTCTTCACTTGAGAAGCAACTTGCTTGTCATTCTTCTTGAAGTTCATCTTCTTCCCTTTACCCTTTTTCTTGAAACTGGTGGTCTTTTTGACCATCAGCACTTGATGCTCCTTCTTGATTTCTACCTCCGCAGCCTTTAGCATTGCGAAGAGCTCGGGAATCGTCTTATCCATCCCTTGCATATTATATTTCATCACAAAGCTCTTGTAGCTTGGTGGAAGTGATTGAAGAACTCTGTCAATGACAATATCATCAGGAAGATTAACTCACAGTTGAGTCAAATGGTTGTGGTACCCAGACATTCTGAGTATATGTTCACTGACAGAACTATTCTCCTCCATCTTGCAGTTGTAGAACTTATTGGAGACTTCATATCTCTCAATCCGGGCATTTGCTTGAAATATTAACTTCAACTCCTGGAACATCTCATATGCTCCATGACGTTCAAAACATCGTTGACGTCCCGGTTCTATGCCGTAAAGCATGGCACACTGAACTATCGAGTAGTCATTAGCTTTGCTCTGCCAGACGTTCATAACATCTGGCGTTGCTCCTGCAGCGGGTTTGTCACCTAGCGGTGCTTCAAGGACGTAATTCTTCTGTGCAGCATTGAGGATAATACTCAAGTTACGGACCCAGTCCGTGTAATTTCTACCATCATCTTTCAACTTAGCTTTCTCTAGGAACGCATTAAAATTCAACGGAACAACAGCACGGGCCATTTATATACAACAACATAGACATGTAAAATACTATCAGGTACTAAGTTCATGATAAATTAAAGTTCAATTAATCATATTACTTAAGAACTCCCCCTTAGATAGACATCCCTCTAATCATCTAAGTGATCATGTGATCCATATCAACTAAACTATGTCCGATCATCACATGAGATGGAGTGGTTTTCAATGGTGAACATCACTATGTTGATCATATCTATTATATGATTCATGCTCGACCTTTCGGTCTCAGTGTTCTGAGGCCATATCCGCATATGCTAGGCTCGTTAAGTTTAACCCGAGTATTCTGCGTGTGCAAAACTGGCTTGCACCCGTTGTATGTGAATGTAGAGCTTATCACACTCGATCATCACGTGGTGTCTCAGCACGACGAACTGTAGCAACGGTGCATACTCAGGGAGAACACTTGTACCTTGAAATTTAGTGAGAGATCATCTTATAATGCTACCGCCGTACTAAGCAAAATAAGATGCATAAAGGATAAACATCACATGCAATCAAATAAGTAATATGATATGGCCACCATCATCTTGTGCCTTTTGATCTCCATCTCCAAAGCATCGTCATGATCACCATCATCACCGGCTTGACACCTTGATCTCCATCGCAGCATCGTTGTCGTCTCGCCAACTATTGCTTCCATGACTATCGCTATCGCTTAGTGATAAACTAAAGCAATTACATGTCGATTGCATTTCATACAATAAAGCGACAACCATATGGCTCCTGCCAGTTGCCGATAACTGTGTTACAAAACATGATCATCTCATACAAAAATTTATATAATCACATCTTGACCATATCACATCACAACATGCCCTGCAAAAACTAGTTAGACGTCCTCTACTTTGTTGTTGCAAGTTTAACGTGGCTGCTACGGGCTTCTAGCAAAAACTGTTCTTACCTACGCATCAAAACCACAACATGGTATAGTGATTGCTTTTTGATCTTCAGAAAGAACCTTGTTCATTGAAACCGATTCAACTAAAGTTGGAGAAACAGACACCCACTAGCCACATGTGTGCGAAGCACGTCGGTAGAACCAGTCTCACGTAAGCGTACGCGTAATGTCGGTCTGAGCCGCTTCATCCAACAATACCGCTGAATCAAGAATCAACTAGTGACAGCAAGCAATATGTATATGCTCATGCCCACAACTCCTTTGTGTTCTACTCGTGCATATAACATCTACGCATAGACCTGGCTCGGATGCCACTATTGGGGAACGCGGTAATTTCAAAAAAAATCCTACGCACACGCAAGATCCATCTAGGTGATGCATAGCAACAAGAGGGGAGAGTGTTGTCTACGTACCCTCGTAGACCAAAAGCGGAAGCGTTATGACAACGCGGTTGATGTAGTCGCACGTCTTCACGATCCGACCGATCCTAGCACCGAAGGTACGGCACCTCCGTGATCTGCACACGTTCAGCTCGATGACGTCCCACGAACTCTAGATCTAGCTGAGGTCGAGAGAGATTTTCGTCAGCACGACGGTGTGATGACGGTGATGATGAAGCTACCGGCGCAGGGCTTCGCCTAAGCACTACAACGATATGACCGAGGTGGAATCCTGTGGAGGGGGGCACCACACATGGCTAAACAATAAACTTGTGTGTCTATGGGGTGCCCCCTCCCCCATATATAAAGGAGTGGAGGAGGGGGAGGGCTGGCCCTCTCATGGCGCGCCCAAGGGAGGGAGTCCTATTCCCTGTGGGAGTAGGATTCCCCCTTCCCTAGTTGGAGTAGGAGAGGAAGGAAGGAGGAGAGAGGGAGAAGGAAAGGGGGGCCGGGCCCCCACCCCAATTCGGATTGGGCTTGGGGGGGCACGCCCCCACCTTGGCCGCCTCCTCCTCTTTCCCACTAAGGCCCAGTAAGGCCCATACACTCCCCGGGGGGTTCCGGTAACCCCCCGGTATTTCGGTAAATGCCCGAACTCACTCGGAACCATTCCGATGTCCAAACATAGCCTTCCAATATATCGATCTTTATGTCTCGGCCATTTCGAGACTCCTCGTCATGTTCATGATCATATCCGGGACTCCGAACTACCTTCGGTACATCAAAACACATAAACTCATAATACCAATCGTCACCGAACTTTAAGCGTGCGGACCCTACGGGTTCGAGAACTATGTAGACATGACCGAGACTCATCTCTGGCCAATAACCAGTAGTGGAACCTGGATGCTCATATTGGTTCCCATATATTCTACGAAGATATTTATCGGTCAAACCGCATAACAACATACGTTATTCCCTTTATCATCGATATGTTACTTGCCCGAGATTCGATCTTCAGTATCTCAATACCTAGTTCAATCTCGTTACCGGCAAGTCTCTTTACTCGTTCCGTAATGCATAATCCCACAACTAAATCATTAGTCACATTGCTTGCAAGTCTTATAGTGATGTGCATTACCGAGAGGGCCCAGAGATACCTCTCCGGCAATCGGAGTGACAGATCCTAATCTCGATCTATGCCAACTCAACAAACACCATCGAAGACACCTGTAGAGCATCTTTATAACCTCCCAGTTACGTTGTGACATTTGATAGCACACTAAGTGTTCCTCCGATATTCGGGAGTTGCACAATCTCATAGTCATAGGAACATGTATAAGTTATGAAGAAAGCAATAGCAACAAACCAAACGATCATCGTGCTAAGATAATGGATGGGTCAAGTCAATCACATCATTCTCTAATGATGTGATCCCGTTCATCAAATGACAACTCTTGTCCATGGCTAGGAAACTTAACCATCTTTGATTAACGAGCTAGTCAAGTAGAGGCAGACTAGTGACACTCTGTTTGTCTATGTATTCACACATGTACTAAGTTTCTGGTTAATACAATTCTAGCATGAATAATAAACATTTATAATGATATAAGGAAATGTAAATAACAACTTTATTATTGCCTCTAGGGCATATTTCCTTCATATAGATCTTGCGTGTGTGTAGAACAAAAAATTCCATGCAACGTTCCCCTACATTGTGGAGTAGTTATTAGATGATGGGCCAGTTGCTAGAGTGATAGAAGCTTAAACC